>NW_014558496.1:170843-217081 GCF_001313825.1 Dinoponera quadriceps
GTCTCCTCTCAACATCAAAGGACGCTGTACTAACGTACTTTGTGTTCAAAATGCTTGAAAATGTTTCTAACGACATCTATTAGTGTATTAGAGAAGTTAGAAATCGAATGGTAAGACATAATGCTGTACCCGACAAGCAGGTGTCGTATTTACCGCAGGTAGTCGTTTCGGAGCAGTCGGGAGGGGTCGAGAAAGAGCTCGAAATTTCAATGAAAACGATTTCTGGCAGATATAAAACCGTTTGTCTCTTATTCTAGAGGGTTCAAAGGATTTTTTAAGCCAATAAAAAAAGAATCGATTTTTTGAAATTTCTACTGTGGTGTAACCCCTTAAAAGTATGAATTAAGAAGTATGTGATTAATGTGAACATTATGAACATAATGGGACATAATGCGGACGTAATGGGGAAGAATGAAATGTAAGATATAAATGTAGAAATTGTGTCATGCAGCCGTTCATTTCATCCTATTGTGTGAATCCCTAATTCCTATTCTCGATATTTAATATTTATTCTTATTCCTAATTTATGCTGTATTGTGCACAGGGCCTGAGAAAAATATGAGCGAATCGGCCAATCACACTCGAGGACGTTGATCCGTCATTCTGCACAGGTCTTTACGTTCCCGTGTGGAGTCCAGATGCTATGAAATTCATCGGGAAAATGCAAACTGGCCGCAGACCTGCCTTAAACCGTTAAAAGAAATTGACCAATCACAGTCGAGTATGCGCAGAATAATCGATTGTAATTGGTCGACTTCTTATGGCTCAAGACTTGCTACACCTTTTGTAGATTCGGACTTATTCTTCACATAGATTGCGTTCAGAAAATACAAAGGTTGAGTAGTTCGTCAACATATTGGCCTGCACTTAGGAATTTAACAATAATAAAAATCAATACTCACTGACCACTTCTGTTTTCAGAACGCAGCCATAGTTTATACATACAGAAGGCGGTAAAAAATTAGTTTAAATTTAACCATTCGAAGCGCGATTATCGCGCAGTATAAAATATCAAATTATATCGCATCGACTTGTGCGTTTTTCATGAAACTTTCCTCCACTTTTCTTGAAAAGTATCTTCGTACAATTTTTTCATCCGAACCCAGAAACATCTCTCATTTTCGATAATATTCGTTGCGCTTGAAATATGAAATATATTTATCTTAACATTAGCTTTATTTATAAATCAATAAAATAAAAGGACTATCATTTACAAAAATAATCAAGGTTTATGTATTAATTGCAACAATATCTCCAGAATCTCTTGTTTCTGCTTCGACACAGCGATCCTCTGCCTCCTCTCTTCGATCTCCAGTTCCAATCTGGCCTCGCGCTCCTTCCTCTCCATCCTAAACTTCTCCTCTTCGAGTTGCATTCTCCTCTCCTCCAGGCGGAATTGTTTCTCTTGAAGCTCCACCTCCTTCTTGTGCCTCTCCTGCAGGAATTGCAACGTTGACTTTCTCAGTCCATCGTGCCGTGTCTTGTTTCTGATCGGGCCGCCGGTTCTAGACGGCGACGTGTTCGGCGATCGCAATGGACTGGCTGAAGTTAGCGGGGTCGATGAAGACGACGATGAGGACAGAGTTGGCGATGGCAATGCGATCGGTAGAAACGTCGAGGATGGAAACGACGAAGGTATGGACATCCCTACCGTCGGTTCTTCTATTATCACCTCTAAATTGTTAAAAATGTTCTCTACCTCGAAAGTAATATCCCTAGCTTGCGACTTCTGCCCGTTCGAGTTGACACCTTTGCCGGCGCGTCGGAACTCCCTCTGCAGATCCTGCACCTGCTGAAGAAGTTGTTCCTTCTCATTGTACTGTTCCTCGGTGCCCGACCTGCGAATCAACGTGATATCACGTCCTCAAAAATTACGCGGAGAATCATTTCAACTGAGACAAGCACGATTCAAACAGGACGACTTAATATCCCTTATCTGATCGACAATTCATAAGCATTTGCACTCACTTTCTCAAGTGCGCGCGCCCTTCTCTCGCCCAAATTTTCAAGAGATGGTCGACATGCTCCTTGACGCAGCGCAGGCTGAAGTTCTTCTGCGTCGCCCTCACAACCCGCTCAGCGACGGTTTTCCACCTGTCGCTCTCCTCGTACGGGTTTTGCCCCGAGACCTCCCGCAGCAGTATCAGGTCATCCAGAATCGTGAAACGAAGCCGCTCTGGTTTCGCCATCGGGCCCGGCAATGTGCACTTTCATACGGACACCCGGCCGCGAGTACGACCCGCCGCGCAATAACGTTTACCGTATCGGAAAGCGAGGACGCTCTAACATGTTTCTCGCAATAACATAGCAACATGGCATTGCGAAGTAGAGATATCGTCTCGTCAGAGTGCACAACATAGCTAACCTCTCTGACACGATCGAATATGGCGGATCCGATGGCGCGACGTGCTCGATATATTCAGCAACTCTACCTGCGACGAATGTTCACGGACGTACGTGGACGTGACAAGTGAGACACTACTGGACATTATTTTGGAACGTACAGTTCTCGCCGAATTTTTGTCGAATCGTGCCGCGTGAAAGTAAAAAGATCCCCGATCAGGCGTAGTCCTGCTTAGGTGCGTTCGGAAATCCTGCTCGACGAGGTAGGGTTTATCAACCAATCGTGATAAAGAAATCTTTGCTCTTTCGATCTTGATTGGCCAATCAAATGCTGCTCTGCCCATCGCGTTAGATTTCTGAACGCACCTCTTGGAAATAAACAGTTCTGCTGATATAACGTTGATGAGACGTACTGCTTCGAAAAAATAAAGTTTGACTTGTCATCGAATCGTATTACGACCTTGTTATGAGCTAAGGTCTTCTCACACACGGATTGCTGTAAGCAGTAATGACTGTCGCAGCCAACGCGATGTGCGACGCGCGATATCCAATGAGCGTGCAGCTCTTCTGGAAAAGCAGCATGTTCGTTGGATATCGCATCGCGCATCGTGCGAGAGCCATTAGTCTAGAGAATTCTCTATATTTATTGGATATCATTGCGCGATCCGCTTGTCGCACAAACATCCGATATTTGTCTCCTTCCGACCTTTAACCTCAAAAACGCAGAAATGAGTAGTTGTTATTAAATTTTCTCGAGAAGGAAAAAAGCTTTGGAAGAGAATAATTTGCTCTCCCGAGAAGATAGTAAAGATTCGTGGCAACGTCTTTTGCTTAAACGTAAGTACTTGTTTGCTTGACTTAGCAGTATTTAAATTTTACAGAAATTTTTAGGCAAGCAACGTTCGGTTGACATTCGATGTTTGCTGGTAGAATGAGGATAAATGTATCTTGAAATTGAATTTTAGACGTAATTCAGAATTATCGCAATGATATTTTTATATAGTGTTTCAACGTGTTTTATCCTTAAAAATTAACGCAGCTTCAAACCGTAAGTGGACGCGTGGTAGTCAAACTCAATCAAACTAACCCACAGAAATAATACTCGAAAATCTCAGCTGTAAATAGCAGTTGTTTCATCCCTCGAAAAGTCGCACGCCCACTTACGGAGGTTAATATATGAAAATAACGTAAAAGCAAGAAATATAATGTGACGCATCTTGTAGAGAATGCAAGTCAATGCGGTAAATAGCTTGTCGTATTGCACCACATAGAATAATAGAACTATTTTATACGCTGCTTATTTCAAAGTTTTGAATTTTAAGTCCAGGTACGCTAAAAAAAAAAGGAAATGTTAGAGATAACGTGTAATGATCGTCTTGGCAAGAAAGTCAGAGTGAAATGCAATCCGGACGATACCATAGGTGATTTGAAAAAATTGATAGCTGCTCAAACTGGAACGCACTGGGAGAAGATCGTGTTGAAGAAATGGTACACCATTTTCAAAGATCACATAAAGCTACAAGATTGTATCCTTTACTATGAGAATGCAATTCAATTGTAATACAGTCTAAGAATTGTTCTACAGAGTTTTTTCCTTAACATACTACCTCAGATGAAGTACACGACGGCATGAACTTAGAACTCTACTATCAATAATCCTGTGTAAAATCAAGTTGTATTTAAGTATTTTAAGTGATAATATTCTTATAACCACTGAACGTCTTGTTTTTGTTTTGTAACATATCTTGATATAATTGCTGCATTCAGGAAATACGATTGAGTAATTCGATGTAATTGGTCTAAATTTAGGGTCTTAATAGTAAAGATCGATGACCAAGCCAATAGCTGTAGAGTCAATATCTAGAAAAAAAAGCTATCAGTGATTATTAGTCTTTACTGTTAGATTCCTGAATTTAGACCAATTGGCAAATTAATCAACCGTAGTGTTTTCTGAATGCAACCACGATGATCCACGATCACACAATAAAAAATAAAATATAAAATATTAAATTACCATAAATGTTAAAAAGAAAAGTAAATATATGATTTTTCTATGTTGTCATTTCATAAATATTGCTGTGTTCAAAAATCCCTAATTATATCTACAGATTTATGAGATTACTAAACTGTGCAACAACGTATCTCATTTGATATTAGTGCTCTCTCTCTCTGTGTGTGTGCGCGCGCGCGCGTGTGTGTGTTGTGTATGTGTGTATATATGTATATATAGGGATGTAGCTCAAAAAGTACGGAAAAGCCGCTACAGAATACATAGGCCGTATTAAAAGAACAAGAAAATTTAAAAGGGGTCGTTCTATCCTCTCGCAACATGTATAGTCTTATCAAATGTAACTTGCTTCCGTAGCTTCGACACATTTGAGTTACACCCCGTACCTCCTGTACCTATATAGTTATTTATACATTTATGTATATACGTAAGCTTTTAATCTGCATGTCGATCTGCAATCGAACGATTATCACTCAGGCATCACTGTAAGATGCAAATGCTAGAAATATTAAAACACAAGGCGGCGACCCCTAAAAAAAAAACATCTCAAGAGTTCTGCTCTATATAATCGAGATTATCAAAAATAAGTCGCGCGCAGAAATTAGACAAAGCGTTAGACTCGTCGGGCCACTCTAAAGAGCGCTAAAACTCTCGAACGTTAATGCGGCCTCTTGAACAATCCTTCTATCTTGCCTACTGGACTTTCAGGCTGCGCCATTTCCCTACCCCGGTTGCTTAAGAAGTCTCTTATGTGCTGCACTATCAGATCTATCGCCACTGTAACACAGATCACGAAACGTCAGTGCGTGCGTGCGTGTGTGTGTGTGTGTGTGTGTGTGTGTGTGTGTGTGGTCGCAAGTCAGATGTAAATCGTGTATATACTGGGGAGGTAAATAAATTTCCTTTATTTGCGACGTATGTCAGTATTTATACATCTCGAAACAATATTAAATCGCCTGTAAACATCTGGAATTAATCGTAATGTATTAATCGTAAGAGTTAATCGTTATCGATTATCTTGGGTAACAACTGTAATCGCATAATGATTACGTGCAGTTTATATTATAAGACACTTGTGTTCATATGCTGACTCGCAAGTATAAAGAAAGAGAGAAAGAGAGAGATAGAAAAGGCTAGCTGCTTTCTTCTTCGTTATATATCGTGAATACGCAGGGTGTCCCAGAACTAGCACACTCTTCGTTGACCACAAATACAAAATGGAGATTGAGAAGAACAGGTATTGCCTCGAAATCAGGAACTTAACAATACTTGATATACATACACGTGTCAGTGAAAATGTCAGAAATAATTGAGAGATTAATGGACAAGTTAATGGGTTAATAGAGACATTTCGTACCAGACTTAATCAGTATTTTGTGTGCACAATTTTGTGCAAAATATGGTCCCGTATGAAAATGCTGAACCAAGTTTTCCTCTCGAAACCGTTTTAAAAGAATAATCGTTGAAAAGAACCACGTGTCGAGGTACTATTGCATAACAGTTCTGGCGCACCTTGTATACGTCTCTACACGTTAAAGTACGTTGCTACGAAGTGCGATAGGCGAATATCCCGAGGTACGATAAGTCTAATGTAAACTAGATACACTACATCTCAGAGATAATTACGATTTATGAATACCTTGCATATGTATTGTACGTTATTATGTCAAGTATTATGCAAGAATGCAAACGCAAATTATTATGATGGAGTGACCAGAAAGGGAAGTATAACGCTTTACACAGATAGATGTGTTTGAAACATAATCTAAAGTAACCCGTTTAATAGCCACGTGGGGAACATACATCCATACACACGTACATGTACACACGCATACGATCACATATCACAGAGGACAATTGCACACGTACATATTATTTATAGGTCGTACTCTCAGTTAATATTCGAGACGTTTGCTAAGAAACTTGTGTGACCATAGATAATTATACGAGATATGCAATATTGACTAATACAATTTGCACAGATGATTAGGCGAGAACAAATCGATGGACATTCACCGATTGGATGTCGCCTTCTGATCTTCGAAATCTTCGAAATTCGGGAAATACCGATTTAGAACTCTTTTAATTTAACCATGACGAGTATGAAGCAGCGGTATTGAGATTTAAAAAAAGAGAATGAAAATCGAGTTGGAACCGAAGCCTGAGTTAAAAAATGAGAGAGAGAGAGAGAGAGAGAGAGAGAGAAAAACTCAGTTCCACCGGCTGTACTCCCGTCATTTTACTACGTCTCTTTGTCAGAGACACCACGCAACTTCATGCACTTCCCTCATGGGTTAAGAGTTACAATTTAATTTACGCAAGGATATTCATTCGGGATAAAACACGTATAAAAAGCACCATCCTCCGCCATGTAAGTACAAATTCTTCGGAATACAAAAGTTTGTAATAATACTAGGACAATTTGCGGGGAAACGAGTGTCTGTCCCTTCTGGAGCGTCGATTTTGCTTTTTTTTTTCGACAATATATAATGCGCGTTATATTGAAATTACGTAAAAGAGATACGTAATCTTTTACGACAGCTGAATTATATTACGACGATCGAGGAAACATCGCGTTATAACAACATTCGTGAACGTATCGCGGTAAAAGAAAAGTGTGTTGGCTTAAATCCCTTTTGGGATTCCGTAAAACGGATATCACTTTCCTGTTAATATTAAGAAGAATCGCGAAATATATATCGAGTCATACATGGGAGCGTGGTGCGGAAAAAAATGCAGTGCTTGACAGAGCGAGCTTATCATGCTTAAGTCATCTGCTGAGCGTGTCTGATGAGGCCGAGGTACGCCTACGCTGATAGACGAATGGATGCTGCCCGGATGAGTTTTCGGCCTTTTTCAAACGCAAAATATCCCGGATGTGGTGCACTATTAGGTCTATTGCCACTGCAAACATACAACCAGACCATGTAGGGTTTTTCCCGTGAGGTGTTCTCTTTCTTAAAAGCTTTTTTCGCTTAGTTTAAATAGGTGTAGCTCTGACATCCACAACCACGGCATACCAGGCAGCACCCATAAGGTATAGTTATGTATGGACGCGACTTAAAAAAAATATATATATATATATATATATATATGTGTGTGTATAAAACAAAGAAGAAAACAAAATAGCACGTAAAATATCACCAGTAACTGTGACGTGTACATCTGAATTTTGTATGCATATTGTGATTGTACAATTATTGTTACCATATTTAGATATAAATGCAGTCCCGAAAGAGGCACCTCTTAATGTTAAGTGATCACACCTCTACTTGCCACTGTTGAAACACATTCGATGTGACATTTTATTCTATATTATTTTTTGAGAAGATAGATTGAGACTGTGTCATGTATTATTATTATTACTGATTACAACTACCTGTTAATTCTATCTTATAAATGTATTTCTTATCATTGAGAAAAAAAGAGAAGAAAAAAGAAAAAGAAATATCAAACATTTACAAAAATTTCTTCCCAAGTTTTTAGTAGAGATCAAATTATATTTCTATTTTCAATATATTGTTATAAATTGTTAAATTTTTTTTTTTAATTAAGTCAAACTCATACCCAAAATTGAGAGACAAATCTTTGTGACTTTGTAATCTTTGTATACTTCGACTGCTTAAGTTCGATTCACCAAAAATGTTTCCCCTTTTATCATTTTTTAAACATCATTTTTAAATCAAACTATTAATCTCATGCTACAGGAATAATCAAATTATTAATTTGTTCTTCAATATTTGCAGTTCAGAAGAATGAGAATAGTTCTGGGATTCCCTGTGTATACATCTTGAATATTGTGTAACCAGTAATAATAATAATAAACTTACATATTCATCTTAAAGATTGAAATTTTCAATTTAGAAAAAAAAAACAGAATTAAACGTTAATTTTTTATTAATATTACTAAAGCGGAACAGCATTTCAAACATCAATGCATCATAAATAGACAAACAATACTATAGCAAAAATATTACGAACTAAAAAGAAATATATAAATTATCTTTATTATATATTTACGAAGCAAATAAAAAGACCGAACTCACGGAAAAATTAAAAATAAAACTTCTAAGCTGCAGGTCGCATCAAATATAATAGCTACAATAAATATTACATTTGTGTAATATTACCTGTGTTATCCGCTCCTCTAGGTATTATAACATCTGCAAACTTCTTTGTCGGTAAGCAAAACTCCTCGAAAGCTGGTTTTACAAAATTCATGTATTGATTTAGGACGTAATCCAAGTCCCTACCACGTTCCTTGATATCTCTTGGCACTGAAAAAATCAACATTGATGTTAAGACAGAATAGCGAGCCGATGAAACCGCATGACATGAGAAATTACCTCTTCTCGCGAGCCTGGTATCCGAATCGGTATCGACGAATAATTTCATATGAAACAGATCTCGAATTTTAGGGAAATAGAATACCAGTATTCCTTCAAAGAGGACTACATCAGCGGGATAGATTGTGGTAAGTTGATCCTTCATTCTGAAACAAATATAGATACCGTGTTACACTAAATTTGACTTACAATTTTTATTTGGAATTCGCAACTCATGAATAAAAGCTTGAAAAATTATCATCATTGGATCAAACAATATATTTTAGTTACTTTGGAAATTACTACTCCTTACTTCTATAGATAATTATTACATTAGTATTATTTCATGAATTACTTGTAACTGGGGAAACCACATACACTCTGTTAGTCCTATAATCGTAAGCTGGTATCTCGCACTTAACACCAGCTAATATATCCTGCAGAGTTTGTAAGATCAAGTCGTTATCAAATGCATCCGGATGATCGAAATTGTACTGTCCCTTCTCAGCCTTCACTTTCTCAGCTGGTGTTAGGTCACGGTAAAAGCTATCTTGTGATATGCAGACCACCTGGCGCTGCTGATGATCCATGTCGACCTGTCCCAGCTTCTCCATTATACGCTTGCATACTGTGGACTACAATATCAACCAACAGTCAATATGTATAATTAAAATTAATCATTGACATGTTCCTTTTATTGTTAGAGTATACGAAATCCCTCATTAAATATACAAGGATAAAACGACTCATTAGCAATGATCAACGCTAATAAAACTTCCCGAATCTTCGAAACACACATACACGCAAAAAGAAAATAAAAACGGATTCCAAAATGAGAGACAACACAAATTCGAGTTGTCAATATGGATTGATTGCATCAGCGCGCGAGCACATTGCGTTCACTTGAAGTATAGATTAAAGTCAATTATTATGCGATAGAGACTGCATAATGTCAGAGAATAATTAAAAAAAAATCATACCTTTCCGCTCGCAGTGCCGCCGGAGACTCCAATAAGGAATGGTGTTTTGCCCTCGATGCCGTTCAGTTTACCGTTGATGCCGAAGGACATTTTCCGCGTGGTACCGATGTTCGCCGGCATATCTGCCATCGTCCGGAAACCGGGTTGAAATGACTTAGCTTCGCTGAAGGCGACTTGTTCACCGGAAGAACCTAAATCGAGAACGGTTGTAGGACACGTATGTACCGAGAATTACGTAGAAAGACACGTTCTACTATTCAGGGTAGATATTCCATTCGTAACACGTATGATATATGTGAACCACGACGGACGAGGTCAGTGAAATGTCGATGCAGAAATACTTCGACTCCCTTCTACGTCTTGCGTCTTCTGCACACTGGGTATCGATTATTGGTCCGTTCTTTTCAACTGCGCTTTTTCACTGCTGAAATGCTGAACTGCTGCAATAAGTTAGAGCGAGACAAAATATACTTGCCTCATTCTAACTTATTGCACCAGTGGCGCAGCTAAAGAGAACGGACCGCAAGAAAAGTTACTAGAAATTATTGGAAATTCTAGTGCCTCTCAAGTTTTTACCAACATAAATCCCCTATAGATGTAAATTTCTTCAAATAGCGCAGCAGTTCAATCAAAAAGGTACGGACTACAAATTCGTAGTCTGATACGGATTTTGTAGTGCTCAAAGAGAACGCAGCCGAAAGTGCATCCATGTTATGTTCCTAAATGCGTAGCGCGCGTATTTTATACGGATTCACAATGAAAACATTTTCTCGTCGTGTGACGTTCAATTTTTTGTGAGATATAAGATATAAAAAGAAAGAGATGAAAACGTGTTGCGCTTGTGGGTTTCGCGAAAAACGTGACACCACTGAGAACAACGAGAGAGTGTCTTATCACTCGTACGTAAATGTTCTTAACCTGTGATCGTGATCCATAATATTGTTTATCCATTTATTGATGAATATATTTACGTAAATTGTAATTAATTATAATAATAACTACTGGGAAAAATAATTACACCATCTTGCATTTTAGGTTCCCGAAGAAGAAGGATATGCGTCAGGCGTGGGTCAGTGCAATAGGGAAGAAAGATTTCGTCCCAACCAAAAGCAGCATTTTGTGTAGCCTACATTTTGCCAAAGAATGCCTGTATTACCCTAACAATGGAGGGAAAAAGCAACGGATACGTTTACGGCCAGATTCTATACCGACCTTATTTGATGTATGTTTTTGGTAAGGAAATTAGGTAATTATTTGTGCATTAACACGTAATACATTATGATTTGTCTGTACCTGTTGAATATTAATGTAAAATATGTAGCTGTATGTATATATAATGAAGAATAAATCAATAATGTAAGTATTGAATTTGTTTTGCAGGAAAAGGAGGAACAGAAAGGGAATACACATGGGATATGCGAGGAAATCTAAACAAAGTCAAGATGATAATCATTCTAAGGATGAGAAACTGGATATGAAAGTTCGCTTAAAAACGGAATCTGAATCAGACACGAACATGAGGTCGGCACTATTTGTTAATGACGTGGCGACATGTAGTAAATGGAACAAATGTCAAATGAAGTCAAAAGAAACTAATAGGTACGGTGTACAGAACTAGAATATATAATTAATTTTATTTTATTTAACTTAAAATTATCGTTGCGTATATACAGGGAGTGCTCTGTAACTTCAAGAGTTAAACGACGGTATCATACGGTGTATCCAAAATACATTGGTTTCTGTACTCTCAGTGATCTCCGGTCTCCCGTGAAAGTCATGCATAATTGGAAAATGGCTATGACCTGCATTAGCTCGCAACGAAAAGAAATTGCAATACTTAGGAGGAAAAATTATTGTCTACAAACAAAAGTTGCAATTCTCGAGATGTTGTTAGCTGATTGGAAAGGAACCTGCTAGGAGTGTAAGCACAACTTTATTTATAAATCGCCATGTTGATATCATAGCTAGTACTTGAATGATATGAATGTAATATCATCAATCATGTTATCATATTACGATAATATTTAAATTTGAATCTGGCGAGTCTGTGCTATTGAATGTAAAATTATGCCCAAGTTATGTCCAGTCGTATTATCAAAGTTGAGAGTGTCGGATAAATTTGAGTGCTAGTGATAAGTTACTCATTGTCAATCAACAATGTATTTATAATATTTTTATAAAACGAATAGTTATAATAATTGTGTCGTGATTGAATTAGAGATTTTTTACTTATGCATTGGTAAGATAAAAACTAAAAGCGATCAGTCATGATACATTAATATCTAGAAATGATTTATCTTTTAGGATGCTTATGGAGAATTTACACTGTCTCTGATGTCCGACATACGATGTCGATATCCAATAGAATAAATTTTCCGGAGACGAACGTCTTGCTAGTTAGGAACCTTAAAAAGTCAAACTTACTATTGGACATCGGATTATTGTACTTTGGCATGAAAGACAGTGTGAAATTTGGTATACAATATTGCCGTATTTCGCTGTCAGATGTTGGAATGCAGCCGATGGTCCAATGAGAGAATTTACTTTTCGAGAACGAGTTCTCCTCATTGGACCGCGAAGTCATAAAAGCACATCAAAAAGTGATGTTTCCGAATGCAGTCTAAATGTTTCAGAACAACTGGTGTCTAGTAGTGTGCACACATTGTGTGTTTCCGAACGGAACCTATGTTGTAAATGCTTGAAAAGTACTAGAATTTCTAGTAATTTCTAGTAACTAGTACATCCGGCTAATAACTCTGCACGAGCGTTTTAGGATTGTGGATATAAGACCTAAAGCGGGGTTTACAATGAGATTTTAAGACTTAAGATTTAAGAAACTGTCCTAAAGACCGATTATAATTGATTTTTCTTCTATAATTTGACTGTGATTGGTCAATTTTTTTTTTAAGACTTAGAGCTTAAAACATCTATTGTAGATTGGGACTAAAGATGGCTTTCACAACCTTCAATTAATTTAACTCGCTGATTATCCCATTCGAATTGACCAATCGCATTTTTTGTTGAGCAGAATTGGCTAGAAATGACCAATGGCATAATCAGCAAGTTAATTTAATCGGAGGTTATGAAACTGGTTCTTGAACCGTCAGTTATCTGAAATCCTAAAAATGGCTTAGGAGCCACTTGATTGACTGAAAAGCCACATTTAAGGCACTTTTATTGATAAAAAAGTATTCAAAATACACATTAAAGTATGTATATATTTAGATATAGCTATTAATACGTGAAAGATTTGAAGCTTGTCACTTCTCAAATTTTAAACGTATAATAAATTTATAGTAACATTTGATAACATTCGTAAAAAAATATTGCTTCGTGAAAAAACTCTTGGATGTTAGGTAAGCGGATCAAGCAATATGTGTTGTGGCATGTGTGACCACTTATTTCGCGTGATTGTATACAATAGTCTGCATATCAATACCTTCTGGCCGGTATTTATAGTTGGATTTTATATTTAAGACCGTCTTAAGTTTATTTTCAGATGCTTCGTGGCCAATAAAATGAGTCGTAAAGCATCTGAAGATAAACTTAAATATTAGATCAAATTACGAATACCGGCCTCTAGTTGCATCGCAAGTTTTTTTACTTTTATCGTGAGTGCAGAGTGACATTTTTGACATGTCATGCTTATCATGCATTTCGGACTTAGAAAGAGTGATTCTACATCCGACATCTAGCCAAGGCGAGATTTTTCAAAGTAACACTTTTGTTGCGATACAAAAGAGAGGTTATTTAATTCAGTTGTATTTTTAATCAATTTAATATATAAATTAGTTAATTTGCGAAAATTCAGCGAATGATGTTTATTGTTCTCGCGACTGTTGTACACTTTCTCTGGTCTTACATTTTATCTGTATAATATTTATGTTTGATATACATTTTGTGATTTGTAAACCGTATTCTAGTTTTTTTTTTGTTAATATTATCAATTACATGTTATATTATTTATAAAAATTTCTTTTGTGTTTGCACATTGAATTGTTTAGACATGGGTAAAATTTTGATTCTAATAGAAAACTTTTTTTTTGCATAGTACAATAAGTTTACAGAACAGCATTATCGCTCCTATTCTTTAATCTCATTTCTGATAATGTATCATATTCTAGATTATCCATCTGGTAATTTGATAAACTCAAGTAGTTCTTATGAAACTGCAAAGAGGAACGTTATAATTGGTACTACAACGTCGAAAACAGAAATGGAGCAAAGAGAAAATAATACAAATAGTTTGGATATAAAACAAGTAGCCAGTGTGTCAAAGATGATGGATGCTAAGCATATTCTTCACAGTGCCATTTTTCATCCTGTCCTTCGAGAGTGGCAATCCAAAAATTCAACCAACTTTGACTCTTATAATCTTATGTTACCTATATTTGTGACGTAAGTATGATGTAATAACAGTTATATATAACATATTTCTGTCTTGAATATTGACATTTATATCTATTCTTGTAAAACATACGCATGGAGATATATTCTATAAATATATGTAAATTTTATATTCTCAGAAGAAAAAAGATAAAACTTTATAGCACACAATGAAATTACATAACAATATTATGTTGCGTAGAATATGATTTTCCAAGAGTATTAAAAAAAATATAAATAATCAGGATTATCTTTAAATATATACATCACTGAATGTTATGATTTTTTAAAATAATGAAGATTTTTTTAAATAATGAGGTAGGAAGCATATATATGTAATATACAAATGAAAATTTTGCTCATGTGATTTTAGCGACGAAGAAGTTATGGAATATATTTCAAGTATGCCTGGGATGTTTCGCATGGGAGTTAAGTGGGTAAAATCTGTTGTGGCTCCTCTTGTTAGGAAAGGATTAAAGTCTATTTTATTATTTGGTGTGATAAAGACTCTACCCAAGGTAATATCCATTAACTAAACTTAAATATATTTATATTAAGTATGTTTATGTGTAACCTTATGTAATATTATCATTTTAAATTTTAATCACACGTAGTCAATAGTAAAGGTCAATGTAATTATGACTGGTTTTTAATTATAGGACGCACGTGGTACTCATGCTGACAGTGAACAGAATCCCGTTATCCGAGCGTTGCCGATACTTAAATCTGCTTTTCCCGATTTGATAATAGCGTGTGATGTTTGCTTGTGCCCATATACAAGTCTCGGACACTGCGGTATTATCGGGACGGATGATCTTATAGACAACACAGCGAGTATTAAACGACTCGCAGAAGTTGCTCTTGCATATGCCAAGGCTGGTAAGAAGTTATACATTCTTAAGAATTAATCGTAAAATTAAGTCCATAATTTACTCTATTTCGAAAATAGTAATAGCAATAAATAATTGATACAGCGAATAAAACTGAATGTGCAGACTTATTCCAGCTAGAAGTTTTAGTTTCGGGCCCAGATTGTCATCCTTTATCTTTTTCGATTGCGTCAACATATGTGATAATCCTCATCATATGTACTCTTACCCAATAAACAATCTGTTAGCAGTCTGACGACAGATTAACGACAGATTATTAAATGTTTGTAAATACTTTACAGGCGCGCATATCGTTGCGCCGTCCGATATGATGGATGGCAGAGTGGCTGCGATAAAACAGTCTCTAATAATAAACGGGTTTTCACATAAGGTAGCGGTCTTGTCTTACTCCGCAAAGTTCGCGTCGACACTTTACGGGCCCTTCCGGGAGGCATCGGGCAGTGCTCCGGCAAAGGGCGACCGCCGATGTTACCAGTTACCCTCTGGTAGCGCTGGATTGGCAGTCAGAGCAGCCGTAAGTTTCATTCCATTTATTGTTACTCCGTTTATTGCCGTTCACATCGCTCTTCTACAATGATATGTTACGTAGAACTGCCAAATTCGTAAAAATCCATTAATAATTACGCCTGAAGTATAATTTTATTATATAAGAAAAAACGTAAATTGTATACAGAACGTATCGCATTGATTTCGCAAAAATTGTAACAGAATGCAAGATGCCGTGCGTTCGTTCTGCATAATGCAGATACTCAGGCTCATATTAATATTCGTTACTTGAAATTTGGTTCTCACGTGACACACTTGTAGATTTTATATAATTTTTGACATCTTTTCGTTAAAGGCAAGAGATGTAAACGAAGGAGCGGACATGCTAATGGTGAAGCCAGGGCTGCCTTACTTGGATATAGTCAAACGTATAAAGGATGCCCATCCTGAATATCCTTTATTTGTGTACCAAGTCTCAGGAGAATACGCCATGTTGCATCATGCTGCGAATAATAATGTGTTCGAATTAATGAACGGAGTAGTCGAATCAATAACCGCCATGAGGAGAGCCGGTGCTGACTGCATCATAACGTACTTTACTCCTTTACTTTTAAATGCATGGTACAGAAAATCCAAATATTAGAATTCAATTGTTGGAACTTCGTGAGGCTAAGGATTTCTGCACAGGACCGTCTACGACGAGATATTACATCACATTGTGTAAATTTACGCAGCAGTCTTAATATATACGTACATAAAGGATGTTATAAATGTATATATATAAAAGACATATATACATTTTTAATTAACTATTTACGCAACATATATACGTATATAAAGGATGTTATAAATATATATATATAAAGGACATATATAAATTTTTAATTAACTATTTACGCAACATATTCCTCATAAGAATTTGGATCGGAAAATACCGAGCGAAAATGTCTCGAGACGTTGGTAGTTTACGAGAGATTGGGAAAACCAGACTTTTCATAATTCATGCTTCAAATAACCAAATGGATGACATCTATTTGTTTCGACTAATTTCCAGTGGTTTTTTTTTACTTCAGTAGAATTTATATGATCACACATAATTACGCTTTTATGTTACGATTTTCTTTGTGCGTTGATCTAAGTTTACTGTTACGTATAGACTAAAGTTTTCCGTCACCACTTAATGTAACCCAACGCGTTACGGACGTTCCTGTGCAAAGGCCCCAAAAGTTAAATTGTGTTCTACTTGAAAGCGCTCGAAAAAGACAATATACAACATATACAATATACAATATACACATTACAAATATCGAAAATGATTTTTAACATACCGGAAAATCACTGCATATTTTTGCATACTATGATTTTACTAATAGAATGATTTTTGACTATGATTTTACTATGATTTTTGCAATGAAACCAGCAGTAATTAAGCTGGCGTACAAAGTTATAAATTAATCATTGGTGACAATCGCAATTAATTGCAATTATAAAAAACAAATTGTTACATATGCATTTGTTATAAGTTGCGTTTCGAGTTAACAAACCTGTTAAATCCCGTTGAGATTAGTACGTGGATTTGTAGATAATTGTAGATGATTTTGTTAAGAAGGAGTCGAAAGATATAATAACGTGAGACGACCCGGTGAGTAAATACGTGTTCCGCTTAACCCACTACCTGAGATAACGGACACGTACCGTTAGACGGGAAAAGTGTCACGGATGCGTGATTGCATGTGTACGTACATGCGTACAAGCAGAGCTTAGCGCAATTACAGTAAAATATCAAATCTTATCTTTAAACGTTCGTTCCTTAAAACTTTGTACAATTTCGTAAGGAAAATCGGGAGTATTTTTGTCTTTTTAAATGTATAAAAGGGTTACGGTCTAAAACAAGATTGTGTTGCATAATTTTTAGCAAAACACGCGCCAATAAATGGAGGATATAATATAAAGTGCTTCTATTAAAAACATTTTCCTTGATATCAAGTAACATAAAAATGAGACAACCGTTTTATTGTTAATTATTAAATTTTAAAGTCGATTAAATACTTTCGCCAATTTTTAGCGTTGCGACATACGTGCTATCGCGTACAAACTATATTTCTACATGCATGACATATATATACTCGTATACATGATTCATATCAAATTGATACACGTATATCTAATTTCTTTTTAAGTTCGGTTGCATCAGTATCTCGAACGACGATCAAGCCGCGCGACGCAATCCCCTGGTTGTAATTAATTATTGTAATTAATTAAGTAATTATGTTATTAATTAAATAATTATTTTGTATCTATGCGATAGGTGTACACTTGAGATTGCAATAAAATTTCATGGGAGCCTGTATGCTCGCGTCTGCAAACGATTTCTCGCTGCCTGTGGCATGTGACGTAATGATTTTCAATTTAATTACTCCAATAATTACATAATAATAATTTAATCTAGAATTCTATCCAACATTTATTTAGTTCTTTTCTCCAAAATTCAATCCAACATTTCTAAGATGGATTATTTCGCAAGATTCTAAGATGGATTATTTCGTCACGCTTACTTGCGGGAAAATGATTATATACAATTATACACGATCATATACGGACAAATTTCATATATATATATGATCTTTTTCTCCCGGATATACGTAACATGATACGTGTCCTCTCGTTGTTTTTCCATGACGAAACTCTTGACTCGGTTGAATTCAACTCTCGATACCGCGCGATAATGACGTATTATCGATATCGACGTGGGTAGTCAGCGCGCCGATGCTCTTTCTCTCTTCCTCCGCCGCTCTCGAGAAGCATGGGCGCGACAGGCGCACGACGGCATCCCCGCGCACCCTCGAATCCGCCGGGCTGGTTACCACGTGTAGCCCGCGTCGTATCTAATCGGCCGCTCGCCAATCGCGGGGACGCGCGAAAGTTCTGGAAGTGGTACGCCGTGACGTGGGCCAACGCACTGCGGCCAACAGTATAGCCCGTGGCCAATCGGTGGATTGGCCTTCCGCGAGCGCTGCGCTCGCGCGGCCAATTGGCGTCGGCCACGACGAAACGCTCCCGTTAATATCCCGGCCTCGCGCTTGCAGTCGAGATCAGTCATCGCTGTACCGTTTCTCGGTGAGATCGACGACGTACGTATCTGCGTGAAAGAATAGAGAGAAAGAAAGAGAGAAAGACAGGACGGTCTGTGCGAGCACCGACTTATATCTGCTTAAAACACCGATATCCGACACCGGTGAGTGAATGCGATTTCGCCTTCCCGATTTGTACCTCGCTCGCCCGGAAATCGCGGCTCGGACATTCCGCTCCGTTCGTCGGACTCGCTCCGTTGCCGTCGGCCGTCCGGGAATCCTTAGTCTCCCGAAACTTTCGGGGCGATCTTACGGGACGATTTTCTCGATCACCGGCCGGGCTCGGTAACTTTTCTCGCGGCTTCTGCGTACACTTGCTCAAGTTCGACGTCGAAGACGGTTTTTATGCCGGGACTAGTCACAGCTACGTCTTCTGCCACGTTTGATCGCGTGATTCGCCCGATATGTCCGCGGGCGAGCCCCGTCGAACGTGGTGCCGCGTGTTCTCGTCGTCGTCCCGACGGAGATGCCGTCATCGAATCGGTACCTAGTCGATCGCCCGAAGTGCGATGTCTTGAAATCTCGTGCAGCCGCCTCGGAAGGTGGAGAGATGACGTGTGACACATTTATCAGACCCGACGCTGCTCTTTTCGTGAGACCTTTCTCTCTCTCTTTCTCTCGTGACGGCGTAGAAATTAATTTCCTCTTAATTCGCGGCTAATTCGTTAAATTTAAGTTGGATTTGCGATATTGCGAGGAATATCGCGTCAGATATCGAGAGATATGTTCAGTGCCAGATGTCAAGAATGGAGGCACAAAGTGCGGTCCAAATATGGTTGTTGCAATGATATCACATTGTTCTCTCGCAATACAATTTGCGGAGGTATCCTCCCCTTCCCCCGAAAAAAAATTCATTCCGACGGAGTCTACTTTTGCGATGTTAAGTCATTATCATGTTAACTTTTGCACTTGACAAGAAGTATGCTGAGATCTTCGTACATAATTTATCTGGCACTGACATAATTACCAACGAATTAAATTATACTATTACATAATTATTAAATTATATTGTTATAAAATAATACGTGTAATATATATCATTTAACATATGTGCGATATTTTCTATATCAATGATTATGTAGTCCTGTGATGTTGCTGTTAAATCAACTAGTCAGGAAGAATTTAAGATCTGACTACATGCGTTAATTCTGGAATTTCTTTGCGATTTAGGCGAAGTTCACAAGAAAGCATCCAACATGAAGGAGGCGAAAGCTCTACTGATACTGGGACTGCTAACGGTCGCTGCGATCGCGAAGGAGGACAAAGAGAAGGAAGACATCGGTACGGTGATAGGAATCGACTTGGGTACAACTTATTCCTGGTGAGTACACGTTACCTGAAGACGACATGAAGTGAGACCACCTGAAGAGATCGTGTTCCACCTGAGCGAGTTAATCGTACTTTTGTCACTCGCGTCTTTCAGCGTCGGCGTTTACAAGAATGGCCGCGTGGAGATCATCGCCAACGACCAGGGTAACAGAATCACGCCTTCGTACGTGGCGTTCACCGCCGACGGCGAGCGTCTGATCGGCGACGCCGCGAAGAATCAGCTGACGACGAACCCGGAGAACACCGTGTTCGACGCGAAGCGATTGATCGGCCGTGAGTGGTCGGACCCTACCGTGCAGCACGATGTGAAATTCTTCCCGTTTCCGGTGATCGAGAAGAACAACAAGCCGCACATCAAAGTCGAGACCAGCCAGGGCGAAAAGGTGTTCGCGCCCGAAGAGATCTCCGCTATGGTGCTGGGCAAGATGAAGGAAACCGCTGAGGCGTATCTCGGCAAGAAGGTCACCCACGCGGTGGTTACCGTTCCGGCATACTTCAATGACGCGCAGAGACAGGTGAGATATGTCCGTCTACTGAGTTGAGTTCAACGTTCCGACAGCCGATAAAAATCCAACACAAACCGGGCGAATGTTATGCAAAACGACGGACCAGAAGAGTCAAATAGCCGGTCTTACTCGCATATTTTTACGAAAAATTCCGCGCTAGTAGCGCTGAGACGGCAGCGTCAAAATTAGTCGGAAATAAAAGCGAGCGAGTCGACTGGAACGTTTTTCCATTTTTAATTTTCTGATCCGAGGTCCTGATTCTCCTTGTCGTTGCAGGCAACTAAGGACGCCGGAACTATCTCCGGTCTGGTCGTGATGAGGATCATCAATGAGCCGACTGCCGCCGCGATCGCGTACGGCTTGGACAAGAAAGACGGCGAGAAGAACGTATTGGTATTCGATCTGGGCGGCGGTACCTTCGACGTCAGCTTGCTCACCATTGACAACGGTGTGTTCGAGGTCGTTGCCACCAACGGTGACACTCATCTGGGAGGTGAGGACTTCGATCAGCGCGTGATGGACCACTTCATCAAGCTGTACAAGAAGAAGAAGGGGAAAGACATTCGCAAGGACAACCGAGCTGTGCAGAAGTTGCGTCGCGAGGTCGAGAAGGCCAAACGAGCGCTCAGCGCCAGCCACCAAGTGCGTATACGTTCTCTTCTACATGAATATTTTCAGGCTATCTCGCCCGGGATCTTTCTATCTTTCTACGTCCTTTTATTTCACTGCATTTTGCAAGAACTTCGGGCATGCGTTTCTTCGCTTCTGACGTCATCAAAACGAGACGACTGCAGCTGGGAGCCTCGAGTTCTCTAATATCTTATCTTCTAATTTGAGCGGTTGTTATGTACATTTCTTTCTCGGGAATCTAATGTTCGTGCAATGATGTGTATGTGCAGGTGAGGATCGAGATCGAATCGTTCTTCGAGGGTGAAGATTTCTCCGAGACCCTGACCCGTGCCAAATTCGAGGAGCTGAACATGGACCTCTTCCGCAGCACCCTGAAGCCTGTGCAGAAGGTCTTGGAGGATTCCGACATGAGCAAGAAAGACGTGGACGAAATTGTCCTGGTCGGTGGCTCGACCAGGATCCCGAAGGTTCAGCAGCTGGTGAAGGAATTCTTCGGTGGCAAGGAGCCGTCGCGAGGCATCAATCCCGATGAGGCTGTCGCTTACGGCGCAGCCGTGCAAGCTGGAGTGCTCTCTGGAGAACAGGACACGGATGCGATCGTACTTCTCGACGTCAATCCTCTCACCATGGGTATCGAGACGGTCGGAGGTGTGATGACCAAACTGATCCCAAGGTAAGTTTTAAAGTGCTTTCTGCTAGTTGAAGTTGCTTTCATGCGCATCTCGGTTAGGGAGGCTCAATCGATTTTCGATTTTTTACACACCCAAAGGTGAATGAAATACGTTGAATTCTTGCATATCACGTATATACTGTAACTTTTAGATTCTTGGAAAACTTCCGGTTGTCCACTTTCAAGTGAATTGAATATATGTTAAATTTCTGAAAACTATGTATGTATTACGATTTCTAGAAATTTCCCTGGACATTTTGTTCTTTCAGAAAGCAATCACATTGTTAGATTCATTGTTAAGTTTTTAGATTTCGGAATTATTTTTTAAATCCCCTATCCATCACAGATACTATTAGGGGGACCGGAAAGTAATGTCGTCTTTTCACATTAAATTCAAACAGATAAATTTTTAACAAGTTTTAATTTTTAATCAATGATGTAATCACCCTCGTTATCAACAACCTTTTGCCATCTAGTGTGCAAATTTTTAATGTCGGATCGATAAAAATCAATTGATTTTTTAACAAAATATCTGGAGATGGCATTTTGCGCATCATCCAAATTTTCAAATTTTTTGCCACTTAGAAAATGCAGCGATCGGAATAAATGGAAAACCGATGGCGCAATATCGGGCGAGTATGGTGGATGAGGCAATACCTCCCAACCCAATTCATTAATTTTTTCCAGGGTTCGTCTTGCGCAGTGCGGTCTTGCATTATCGTGTTGCAGAATAACGCCTTTTCTGTTGACAATCACTGGGTACTTTTCAATTAAAGATTAATTTACTCGATCCAATTGTTCACAGTAAAGGTCTGCATTTACAGTTTGTCCATGTTTCAGCACTTCAAAATGAACGACCCCGCGAATACTCCACCAAACACACAAAAGCGCCTTTTTGGTGTGTAAACCTGGCTTAGCTGTACTTTGTGGCGATTCATTCGGAGAGAGCCACTGCCTTTTGCGTTTTGGATTATCATAGAGGACCCATTTTTCATCTCCAATGATCAAGCGATCAAAAAACGCTTCTGTATTGTGCCGCTGAAGCAATAAGTTGCATATGGTGGATCGGTTAGCTTTGTTTTTTTCGGACAGATTATGCAGGATCCAAACACCTGCTCTGCTTACTTTACCAATCTGCTGCAAATGTTCTTGGATGGCCGACTAAAGTTGGTTAAAAGTGTTTGACAGTTCCTCGATTGTCTGACACGGATTTGCTTCCACTTCCGCCCTTAACATGTCATTGTCTAAAGTTGTTGCTCTTCCTGATCGGTACGAGTCAGAAAGATCAAAATTACCGGATGTGAACTTAGAAAATCACCTTTGGCATTTACGAACGTCTAATGCACTTAGATAAACATCGCAAATGTTTTTGGTAGCAACTGTTGCGTTACTACCCTTGCGAAACTCAAAAAGCATACAATACCGGATATGTACCTCTTCTGGTATTTGGTTGGCCATTTCACCATAAATTGCAAAAAAAAATTTAAGATATAATTATTGACAAGTAAACAAGTCACTCTAACTTAAAATGTCTTTGGCACGACTTTGAAGTACACAATGAGCTGATAAATGACAAACGAATTTCGACATGCGCAGAAACGACATTACTTTCCGGTCCCCCTAATACTTAAATCCTCGACTAATTAATTCTTAATCCGGCGGAGTTCGCATCGATGTCTTTGGATTCTCAGACATCAGAATAATATCGCGCCAGCAAAAACCGAAAGTTGATCACTGAACGAGACGTTCGATGTGAATTTTTCCAGGAACACCGTCATCCCCACGAAGAAGTCGCAGATCTTCTCCACGGCGTCCGACAGCCAGCACACCGTCACCATCCAGGTGTACGAGGGCGAGCGTCCGATGACCAAGGACAACCATCTGCTCGGCAAATTCGACCTGACTGGCATCCCGCCGGCGCCGCGCGGCATCCCGCAGATCGAGGTGACCTTCGAGATCGACGCGAACGGCATCCTGCAGGTGTCGGCCGAGGACAAGGGCACCGGTAACCGCGAGAAGATCGTCATCACGAACGACCAAAACCGTTTGACGCCCGACGACATCGAGCGGATGATCAAGGACGCGGAGAAGTTCGCCGACGACGACAAGAAGCTGAAGGAACGCGTGGAAGCGCGCAACGACCTCGAGTCGTACACGTACTCGCTGAAGAACCAGCTGGCCGACAAGGAGAAGCTCGGCTCGAAGGTGAGCGACGCCGACAAGGCCACGATGGAGGAGGCGATCGAGGAGAAGATCAAGTGGCTGGAGGACAACCAGGACACCGAGCCGGAAGAGTACAAGAAGCAGAAGAAGGAGCTCACCGACATCGTGCAGCCGATCATCGCCAAGCTCTACCAGGGGGCGGGCGGCGGCGGCGGTGTCCCACCCACTGCCGGCGACGATGAGGATCTCAAAGACGAGCTTTAACTACAAGCTGCTGACGACTCGCCCGCTCCGGTTCGCGGTATAGACTGATTAACTTCACCTCCCGAGCAAATACCTTACAGAAGTTCTGTCGTGACGTTGCGAGGAGTTGGAAGTGTTTACACGTTCATTCACACGGTCGCGCTTTCTCGCTGTGCGTTTAGCCGGAAAAAACAAAACTTGACCGTTCTAAGTTTTACTCAAGTAACCTGTAGTAATGTAATACATTGTAAGATGAAGAGAGGATTACACTGTCTGTACGGCGTTCGCGTTCCTCGCTCGGATCTGTCCAACGGGAGTGAACGAGCAAACGCTACTCTCCGGTTTCTATGATAATTTAGACAAGCGGAGCTAAATGTACAGTGGGAATGGAAGTCTTCGTTACGTAATAAAGAAAGAAAGAAAGAGGGAGAGAGAGAGAGAGAGAGAGTCCGTGTCTGCATTCAATGAAAGTGTGAGTGAATGCTTACGATGGACGTCGAGAGAGGAGATCAGTCGGATTTTTTAAAATCTCTATGCGATTCATAGCGACACGTAGGAGAGAGAATATTAGTCGAGCGCTATGAATATGTAAAAAAAAAGGAAAAATGTCAACTTTTTATCCGTTGTACTCTCTTGCGTTTTTCTCTGTTGGAAAGTAGCCCCGTGTGAGGCGCGCTAGTCACTTGTGTTTGCGTAGGATGTGCAGAGTTAACGATGCACGTTCGCGGCAGAATTCCGGCCGAGTCAGCGTGAAACAAATGTCGAGCGAAATCGCACGGAGTGGCAGATGTGACAACGCGAGTTTCGTTTCGTCGTAGCTCGGTCGCGAGTGCTCGCCGAGTGGCTCGGAGTTGATCGCGTTCTCGAGGCGATCGTTGAACGTCGAAACCTCTGCGTTATCTGCTCCTTTCTCTGTTGCAATATTGTTTTGTTAGGAATTTTGTGACAACGCCTCCCCTGTCTCAGTCGCTGGTCTTCGAGTCCCGTGTCGACAGTCGTCGCTTGAAACTTGTCTCGAGTGAGACACTCGGATTTCAATTTCGGGTTAGATCCGCGAGTTTTCCGGTCGAATAGCGATTACGAATGTAGGGTGACAATTCAAGTGGAAACCTCAGATCGAACACGGTATTCAGATTTGAGTAACTCACGTGAGACGAGTTTCAGGCGACGACAATTAAAATTCGGCTCGGATATATTTACGAGATAGGGAGCGACGAGGAGGACGACGACGACGTCCGGTGCCCGAAGGCTCGCCTCGTAAACGCGATTGACTGCGCGCAAACACCTGCGGATCGCAGGAGATATCACACGGTGGACTGTGGAACAATCGCCCGTTATTATTCTGTATCGTGTTTGCCAGGAGGAATCACTTGGACCCTCTCGAAAGATCCGTCGGGAGGAGTCTGGAGGAAGGAGACTTTCCCGACGCTTTTCTCGTTCTCCTTTTAAAACAAACAAACCAACACAGACATAGAGAGAGAGAGAGAGAGACACATACACACAGTACTGCGTCGTTAATTTATTTCGAATTGTTTTATATGTTCTATTAAGTCCGAATAACGATTAATCTATATAATAATAATAATAATGATAAAGCTCGTTACAAGTTTGTTAGAGTGTATGCGATTGGATATGGGAATGAATGGGATTTGCGCGAGTATTGCGGTCTTGTAGACTCGTAAACTGCCGCCGGACTGCATCGTACTATGTACCATGTATCCGTATATGCGTATGTGCGTGAATGTTGCAATATGTATCGGTATCACAAGAATAAAGATTTTTTCAGTAAATGGAAATTCACCCGTGAGATGGAATTGTCCATGCGATGCCTCGAAGCTAGTTGGCCCTTTACAATATTTATCAGGAAATATTTAATTATTAGAAAATATCGATAATTATTCTATATAATAATAAATAATTATTAGAAAAGTGACGGTTAATGCAACACGAAGAAGCTCGGGAAATCTGTGCTGAATGTTTATAAAGATAATTTGCGACATGCAGTTTTGACTACTGTGCGACGTGAGAAGGAGAGAGACACATAGGGTTGAATCACGTTACAAACAAATACGCCGGTGGATTTTGAGAAATTTATTCAAGGATCCAGTTCATGTCACTGTAACAAAAACAGCACGGAATTTGTAGACGCGATAATCAATTCTCCCTATTATTTATAATCCTTTCATCCGCCTATAGTATTTTTCTTCTCACCGAAATGCAATCATTTCCGACGACAGTAAGACACAATTCGCCCCCTACGCGGAGTTCACTGACGTTCGTCTACACAGAGCAGTCCAATCGCTGGGCTCGCGTGACATTTCACGAATTTACTCAGGTATAAAAATAACGTCGAAATCGTGTGCAACGAACACTTTTTTTCTTCCCTTTTTTTTTTGCGCGCGAGTGTCGATAGGGTGAAGAATTCACGAGCTGTGTCGGAGAAGAGCTCGGCGGGATTCTGCGAATCCGACGGGACCGAATTTCGGAATCGTCGTTCGATGATTTCCCATCTCGACCTCCTATCAAGGATCTACATCGTGTGAATAATACTTTATCGTCGTTTCGGCAATCATTATACTAGCAGAGAATATATAATATATTATCGAAATATATAATATATTGTGTTAATTTTACCAAGCTTCTGAATTTCCTGACGCTGAATTTTCGCGACGCTGGGAAATGAAAAGCGGCGAATGACGCTGAATGATTCTAGCAAAATTTGGATCCCGGCACTCCTCCGATGCAGCCTCGCTGCGAGAACGCGTTTCCCATTTCGATTTCCATCTAAATTCCGATAAATATATTTATACATATATGCACCATAAATCACCGAAAAGTGTGTGTGTTTCGCGAGAATACGCGACCTACGAATAATAATACTATTCCTCAAAAGGACAGAACAGAAAGTAACAATTCGCAATTCGACGTGTAATTCCGGAACGATCAGTATATAAAACGGCCGAAACGGGCAGCAGCGAGTATATATATAATTGTTGGCCTGCGAATCAATCGTACTATATTTCGCCCTCTTCACGACGGATTTCCGTGTGTATATATAAAAAAGTAAGGCCAAAAGATAGGCGTTCATTCAGTGCGTGAATCACGAACTGGGAGGACAATGTCGTCTTTCTTTTTTTCTTCTTTTTTTTTTTTCGTTGTAACTCGCAGAGTTAGTACAATTCGCTTTGCTATTTTACACTGTGAACAAGTAACGAGGTATTTCATTGCGGTTTGTACAATAGAGTTGCATATATCGTTTATACTTTTTTTCTCTCTTTTTGCGCGTTTCTCGTGTACTTATTTTGGCATTTGCTGCTTCGAAAAGAGAACTTCAAACTACTCGGGCGTTTGAGCACTTTCTCCAGTTTCTTATCGGATCGTTGAGAAGCGACAGTGTACTAATTATGGAATTATTAGTTTTGTTTCATTTCTTCCTTTATATATATATATATATACGATATATATATATATATATATATATATATATGCTCCTAAGGAACATGGGGCGCTGTTTCGTACTCGTGTATTCTCAGCCAGGCATAAGTCTGCATACGACTAAGAAAGAGAAGCGCGAAATAAAGATTATAAAATATTATCAATCGATACAGGTATAAAGGATCGGTGTATAAACGAGATCATAGGTCTGTAAGGAAATTTAAATTACAACAATAAGCCGCGAAGAACGTAAGTATCCCCATGGCGAAACGCACTTTTCTGGTCACTAATCTAATAATACAATTACGTGAAGAGGGAGCCTCTCACGAAAGCACCGTAATTTGAACGTAAATCTCACAATTCGCGCGGTGCTACAAAGAAGTGCCTTTTTTCACCCGGGTACGTCGCATCCCCTCTGCCCGTGAAAAAAGATCGGTCAAACGGGACGCCGTCTAGTCAACCGGGTTGCCGCAACCGAGCACTTAGCCCTATGCAGACTCCGCGAATGATTTGCTGCGAATCGCGACGAGTCAACGATGTGTATCCGAATGGCGCAATGAAACACTACGTACGAGTCGGACAAATAGGTTTTCCCCGCATGCTCCCCGGTCGAAATCAACGGTCAGCCCGGAACCTCGGCGAAGAGGTTTGATATTTTGCGTCCCCCCCCCTCGCCGTTGGTATCGACAAGTGCCACAGAATGTAACGCGATCGAGCCGCCGTGAGCGACACGTGTGTGCGTTGGGTGTCTCCCACGTGTCTCCTTCGAGACAGTCCTCTCTTCCGCTTCCTTCGTTCCTCTCGATTCCCCGTTACATCCTTCTCTCTTCTCTTCTTTCCCCTCCTCCTCCACGTTAATAACTACGTAGTGATCGCGGAATTTTCACTCCACATCCTCTATTATTTCTCTCCTTCCTCTTTTACGCGGTAAATATTCATCTTCTTCTTTTTCGTCTTCATCTAATTTTTTTTCTCTTCATCTAGCATGAACACATTCAACATATTGTTTCGTTTTTTTTTTGCTCCTCTTCCCCCGTATAACGTTCTTCTCGCTTGATCAATTCGTGCAGATTCGCATCCTGAAATCAACGGACCGTGAAATAACGGTGCAGAGAAGCGTACGGTAATCTCTCTTTCTTCAGGTTTTGCCATCTGCACACTGCTTTCTCCCCTGACTTCCGCCTCCTTTTTTTTTCTCTTTTTATCCCCGTTTTCTCCTTCGTCTGCCAGTCTATACGTGTACTTCGGACGTATTTTTATATAGTAATTAGTGAATACATAGATCCGTCTCGTGCACCGCGACCCGAGAAGATTCTGAGTTCGAGTCCGTTGAATCTCGCGAACAGCACGCGATACAGCTTCGCCTATATAGTTAAGTCTCCCGTTTCTTTGTCGCGATCACCTCGATCAATAGCAAGTTAGAAGCGGAGAAATAGGCGCTTGAAATTCTTGTAAGATACGTTTGATGGAAAAGACGTGTCCGAAAAGTGATCGATCGAGCAGTCTTGTAATCCGGGAATTTTCCTGTTGCTCCAATAATGAATAGATATTTAGCTATAAAATTAAAGGAGTATTCTAATTTTTTTAAACACGTTTCGTTCGTTTAATAGATGATTTTTAAAAATATTTTCCGGACATATTTTTTTTTAATCGAACGTATTTTGCGAAAATTTTGAGCGCATTCTTTTGTTTCTGTCCGTTATCAATCAAAATGACAGCGATAAGAGAGCCCGATAGTCTTAATTCTGGCGAGGAGTCTCGATACTTTTGCGAAAGTTGCGAAGAATCTGTTTACGGTATCACTTGAGTTGAGATATCGGTATCAGCCGAGTTTCGAGAGTCGAGTCCTTCGATTGTTGTCGTGCTTAAAGAAAGGAAGCTGTTCTCCGACGAATTCTCTCCGGTCGTGGCGCATTCCCGTACATATACAAATACTTGTAATGCCTACTTGCTAATGCCAGCGAATACATTGAGCTACTAGTATAATCGTAGCATATATATTCTTAAACTCTCGTATTAGTAATTAAACTAGACGCTTCGTTTTCCCGAAGAAGTTCCGCCCTCGCGCCGCCAATTGTCGCGTAAAAATAATGTGATGTGATTCTACTGATGCCAAACGTGTGTGAACATGAGATGCGCTTGTTGTGTGTGTGTGTGTGTGTGTGTGTGTGTGTGTGTGTGTGTGTGTGTGTGTGTATGTGTTTGTATAGCGAATATATAAATAATTTCTCTAAGCGTAACATTTGCGAAACACGAAATTCGATTAGGAACAGCCCATCTAACAGATACTGTTACACCGGATAAATTATAGTTCGTATAAAATTTTCTAAACAAAGAGAGAAAGAAATAAAGAGAAAGAAAGAGAGAGAGAGAGAGAGAGAGAGAGAGAGAGAGAGAGAGAGAGAGAGAGAGAAGCGCCGCGCAAGACGAGACTGTGAAAATCATTTGTGTGAATTTTCTTTTAAAATGCAATTCTTACGCTAATTTACGCCGGTAAAACGTATTACGGCGCCGCTTGGAATTCCTGTACAAGAAGTTTGCTATATAATCGCTTTACGTATAATGCGCCTCATAATAGATATACATGTCTCTCCTGAATACATACGGAATTTGGATTCTACTTTGAGAAAATTCAACTTATCTCTAAATGTCTCTTGACAATCGATAATAAAAAAATCAACTCTTCCCGTAAGATCGACTTGCCAACAATACTACGACTGTAATTTTTAGTAACTAGACTTTGTAATCGTTAAGAGTAGATCGAAGATAGATTGTTTAAAGAATAGCCTATTTATATACTTTTTTTTCCTTTTTCGGAATACCATGTATTGAAATAGAATTCGCATATCGATAACTTTCGATCCACAGATTACCGAGTATAAACAAATTTCTTCTACACGATATTTTATAGGCATATTTTTTTTAACAATGTGTCTCAATTACGTTGTAATAAACGAAATTTCGAAGTTATTCGGTCTCTACGAAACTATATTAACAATGCATGAAATATTAAAATTGAATAAATTATTGCGAACATTCTCTCTCTTATCTTGCAAATTGTTCTCAATTTAGGTCACTGGTATTCTCGAATGAAAAAAAAAAATAACTATACATATGGTAGTTTCGTAAAAAAATTTATAAGTTCTTTAAAACAATCCATTTGATCGTTGGTTGTACCGTAACAAGGAAACGTATAACGCATAACGAAGGCTCGTAATAAGCATAGCACAACGGGAAAAACCCCGGGGGACGGTAATCCGCGAATCGAAAAATTACACATTTCTTGTCGGAATACGACTTGCAGAATTTTCAACGGAAAATTCGCGCGCTAATTCGCGTGGGGACTAATTCAACAAATATTACAAACGCGGTGCGCTTCTGGCCGCGTCGCTTAAATATCATTTCCCTAGTTTGAACAACAACAATGTATCTCGTATCACAGTATTATTCAGTAGTGTATTTAGTATTTGTCTCGCATTCACTTTGGATATGGCAAATATGAGATAGTAACAGTAAAATTATACTAATGTAAGTCTATAACTCTTTGGGGCTAAATGCATATCACAGTGGGAGAATTTTCAACGTTCCTATGTTCATCGTTCTTTCACGTCATTCACTTTCTTTCTTTCTTTCTTCATCTTTTTTTGTCTTTTTCCTTTTACTTATTTTAGATTATTATTTAACCGTCCAGAAGCGCACCACGGTTCCAGATGTGTGTGTTGCCTTTTCAAGGTCACGTTAAAAGTCTATTACGCGCTATATTACGAAGAAGCATCGCCGTCAACCAGTGGAAACAAACAAGCAAATATAATATTAGGTAAGACTTCCTTTTCTTCATTACCATTAGTCAAAAAATGCACCGTTAAGGTTACTCGAGATACGTATTCCTGTATCCGTTATGCAGTCTTATCCTAACTTCCTTTTTGCTGCGTAGTGCGTCGTCGTCTCACGTAATATGGACTATTGAAACACAGGACTAATGAATTGTACTCTTCCCTTTTTGTAAGTTTTTCAAACGCGAGAGATTATTACGCGGTTGCACATGCTGTCTCGAAGTTTCAATTCTCGCAAGGTGAAATCTAAAAAAAATAATAATAATAATACGTATTACCAATATTCTTACGCAAAGAAGAAATCTAAAAAAATCATCACAGTTGTGTTCATAATTAAATTTAACGAAAGCTGGAATCTTTCCTCTATTTAATAGTATTTGGAAAAATTTAATTTCGAAGAATTATACATTTCAATTGACAAGTTAAAATTTATAATTCTAAGAAAGCCAGAAGAAAGGAAAAAAAAGAAAATGATGGCAAGTTTCATCGACGAAATATTCAGTCTGACGGCTCTCAAGATTTCACGCGAGAATTCATATGCAACAGCTTAATAAGGAGAGTGGTCCATATTAACTAATCTATATTGCTTATATGTTGAGGTCGACACAACACTGTGCTGTAAGGTCTCGTTGAAAAAATAAGATCGCCGAGTTACGTTTAAGTAGGTATCGTCGAAAGTTCAAACCGGAGTAAAAAAATACCCGATCTTTTTTCTTTTTCATACGCCGTTAACGAATCAAAGGAAAACGCTACACAGCTCTCTTCCTTAACGCTAAGAACATGCAGTAAATATTAACTGTCGACACGTGCCGGATAATAATGCACGATCACTTACACACTATGCTCTCAATAACGATCTTCTCGTCTATCTACCGTACGCTCTAAATAACGTCCCTCTCTGTTAGACCTTAAAATGATCAGAGAGAGAGAGAGATAATGTAGCGAAGTTAAATAATTTGATTTCAGTCATGAGTGTGCAATCGAACCGACATTCCGGAACTGGTAAAAAAAGGCGAGAGTTTGAATCCCAAAATTCGGCACTGTTTTTTTTTTTAAGTAATCTGCGAAAGCCCCCCCCCCCCCNTCCACCGACTGTACTCGTCCGTCGTAATTTGACTCCATTGAATAGATTTTTTTCGTGGGAAAATCCGTAATCCCATTGTCGGCTTCCTGAACTGGCCGTGCGTGCGTGTGTGTGCGTGCGTGTGTGTGTGTGTGTGTGTGTGTCTCTTCACTTGCCACGTGAAAATTCGTTTCAACAAGATTAATTTCCTTCCCGTTCAAATCGTTTCGGTCCTTCCCGGGGAAGGATGTCCAGCGGAGTCTCCTGCAGGTGATACAAATGAGAAAGCGTTAACATCAGACAGAGAGATGGGATCGTCCGTAACATTGATACTGTTTACCAGTTTATAAGTTACACGCGTACCCGTGTTTAGAATAGAGACTTAGCGAACGCCCGAATGACAGTAGGTACGGTAGCGTCGAAACCGTTGATCGTCAGGATATTTTTGTCGGGGTTCGCTTTGTAATACGTCGAGGAAGAGCATACGGCGCAATTGATCAGCCTGCAAAAAGAACGTTGTATTCGTGAAGCTTGTAAAGGGTAAATATATATACAAAGCTTGTAAAAGGTAAATATATATACAAAGGTTCGGTGGTGTGCAATCAAAATGTAAAAATAAGGAGACCTGCGAGAGCCAACGTTAAGTTGAAGTATAAAGATAAACCGTCATAAATAGCAACCGCTGCATCTCTTTCAAAAATTGCGATAACGTAAGAGACGACGGACGCTTACTTTGTGTGCGGTAGTTTCAGTTTCGTCCTGTACGCCACCAAAGCTTCCTCGGACGTGTCCGTCTTGGCGTGCACTTGGTCTACGATGTTGATGAAGACGTCGTACTTGTTGTTCTGATGCGCGGCCCACGACATCGGTTTAGCCAGGTTGACATTTCCAACGGGCATCTGCGACAATCTCCGCATGGTCTGGCCGAAGGACGCCGTCTTGTCGATGTTTACCGTGTGCACCCCGACGTTCTTGAATGTCGCCACGGTGACGTTCTTCTCGCATCGAATGAGCGACAGCGCGATCATACAGCCAGCCTCGGCGCCGGTCATGTTGGCGTTGCGCCAAGCACGCGAGTCCAACATCACCTTGTTCATGTCGATCGTCACCATGTAACGCAAACCGGTGGGTTGCAGGTGCTGAAAATAATCGCATTGATATCATACACGCGTACACAAACGATATTTAACAGAAATAAAAAAAAAAACAGAATTTCTCTTGGAATTTCACATTTCATTGGAGTGTTATCAGCTTCGTCATAAAGTATATCTTAATATTTTAATAGATCGTGTGTGTAATGTTAAGTCATAATTAACACTTTGCGACCCGCGTTATCTATAAAGTTGTCGTGCCTTCTGACTCGGACAAATTGAGCTTATGATTCACACTTAGCCGCATTTTTCGGCTGCAAATAAATATCGATATGAGGACTTGTTAAAATTAAGTCACAGTAGCTTTTTTGATCGCTATTTTTCATACTTTCATCAATGAACGCAATAAATTTCAGTTTCTGTACTGTGTGTATATATCGTTAATATTAATGTTCTCATATCGCGATATCATTGGCGGATCACAAAGTGTTAATAGTTTAATTCATAATTGTTAAGCCACCGTGTGGGGTCGACTTACAAAAAATGAGAGATTCAACGCCTTGTACAGAGCGTCGATTATTCTGGAATTCGGCTTAGGCGGCGGCGGAGGAGGTTTCTTCGCTTGTTCCTTCACCTTCCGTTTCTCGTAGCTTAGAGGTCTTGAAAAGAAAAAAGAAAAAAAAAACATCATTACAAATAATGACTATTCTCCTTCTTGAAACTACACGTGCGTGTAAACCGCACACTCACTTGCCAGAATTCTCGTAATTTCTGATGGTGATCAAAATTAACGCCGGATGAACTTTATCGCGCGCTAAGCGCTCCTCGTTGACCAGCTTTTCCGTGATTATCGCAACCGTCGGTGCGTCTGGTTTGAGTATTTCGAGATTGTGAATTCTTTGCAAGTTGTTCAGAAGCGTGACGATATCCATCGATGATATCAATGCCTTCCAAACCTATGCATAGAATCCATTATTTACACGTGAGATCATTTTTAGAATCGATCGGAAAATTATTGAATTTGCTGCAATTTCGACGAGCTCAGATGCACATAATTATCATCGCATAGATTGTAAATTTTGACAGATTAGCGGCGCAATGTTCATCGTTCCGTTGTTTTTTCAACCCGAGCCTCATGTATAAATTGCGATAAAAGATGTTTTCTTGTATATTTTCATCGTTATGTTTACCTCCTTGGATGTTAACAAGTGTCCGGGTACATGATCCAGTGATAAGTCGTGTGTTTCTAGCAAGGCAGCAGCACGGATCTCATCTTCGCAGTGTTTGAAATCTTCGACATTTTGTATGTATTCCATGATCTCGTTAATTTTCGGATTATCGGCTTCCTTCTCCAATGACGCTCTGGTATGTTGCATACCGTGTATTATATATTGCAGTACTATTCCCATTTCTGTCAAACAGTTGACTGATTAACATTTACACCATTAATTAACAGATACAGTCGTCTGTCGCAGTGTATCACAAATTCGCTAGGTGCGGCTTATATTTTAACTATTTAACTTCTATGTATCTCTCAACCGTTAATTACTGGACAACTCAATTATCGGCATTATTCTGAAAGCTTAATAATTCCTCATGTCGATCATATATACATGTACAAAATCACGTGAAAAAAGAATAACGTTGGGTTTACAAACTGAATAAATTGGCAAATCCCGGAGAAAGTAGATTTGTGCTTCTTCCACAAAGCATAGTTTTGCATGTTTACCTGGATTATTAGCTACGGGATGAGACAACTTAATGATGTCTTTGTGTTTCCAACCGTATCTACTCCTGCATCTGGTGACACATTTTGCCAAGTCCAGTGGCTCTTTGGACAGGTACCATTGATTAACGGCCTTTCTGAGACCGGTACCCCATCCGCTTTTAGCGCTATCGTCCGCAGCCAACTCCTTCTGTTTGCTCAGTTTGGAGGCGAACTTAACGAACAGCATGAAGTGCTGCTGCGATGCACAGATCTTTCCTACGCTTTTGTACGCTTCATGACGTAATTTCTCACTTTGAATTTGCCTGCAGCAAACGGCGAGAGCAAACACCAAGGTCTCTGGGCAAGGGACAAGGCCGCTGTCGAATGCCTGCAAATACCTTCAACCTTAGAGACAATCACGACAAAAGTTTCATGATATATTGGGCGATTCTTTTTTCTTCGCCTTGATATTCACCTTTGTGATTAATTCAATGGGTATCAGTTGCTTCTTCGGATTCTCAGCCAGTTCTAATATGGACATAATATTAACGGCCCGGAAATAATCGTGGACAAACCAATTTCCAGGGTGGTAGTCGGCATATTCCTTCCCAACGTACAGAAACTGTGACAAGCGCACTTCGGGATCTCTAACAAAATTATTGGACGCATCCTCTGCTGCCATTTCTTAGTAACACAGTGTCTGGAACAAGAAGGATTAAGTTACACCGACACATATTAAATATAACAAGGAACACTTATCGGATGAAAAATCCCACTGATGAATGTTTCAAATACTTAGCTCCTCACTCGAGGAAAAATAAGCAAACCTTGAGATTTCAACGATAAACAATCAATTTTCCAAACGTTTAACTTATTTCCATTCGTACCTACTCGAAAAAAAATTATTATATGAATTTTCTCTCTCTACATGGCCACATGTAATCAAATATGATTATATATGTTCCACATCTAAAGAATGTTCTACAAATATAACTGAAGCAAATGCTTATGTTTATGGCTACCCACGATGTAAACACTTAAATCGAACTATTTTTGTCCGTTATTCATTCAACAATATTTTTACCTTGTATAAATATGTGTCCATATTTATACAAAGTAAAAATATATAATTATATATGTAGTCCTATAGAAATAAAATTCATGTATATAAATCATACCTAGTTACATATAATTATATGTAATCTTATCATACATAAACTTTTTCCCCGGATGTCATAAATCTCGATTTCAGTACGAAGCACCAGATTTTTTGCAAGACTCAACTTATCTCCGTCCGTAGCTATTCATAGCCGGAGAAGGCGGAAGCGCTTCGGTTTTTCGCTTATAAACAATCGCGAAGCAAATAAGAGACGCTTCGGAAATAAGTTAAACGTCGCGTGGAATTGTTTATGATTGAAAACAAGCACCTTGGGTACCGCCGTAAACAATTTGTTCCGACTTGGTTAACTCACATCTGCTGGTATTTTTACCTCCGCTATGCCCGCACAAAACGACGATACTTGCCTCGCATTATTTACATGATCCGTTAACAGGATTGCCAGTTGACACGCATCTCGCGTATACACAAACGCGCGCACGCACACGACCATACTTATGCATACACACAATGCGCGCGAGCGCACATATACAGACAGGCAGCATCACACATACACGCGCACGAGAACGAATTCCTCCGTGAGGATCACCTGGTTACCGGATAAGGTAACGCGGTGATACGGCTGGGATGCCGCGACTCCAGCCGTCAACTCCAGCACGGTAGCGGTAGCCGAATCACATCCAGGGACGCTTCGCGCTCCGGCATGCTCCATCGCGTCTCAGCGGTTCATTACCTTGCGTCAATGTGGTCCAACGTCGTCGAGAACGATCATGCACTGCGGCGAAATAGAGACGACTGGGCCACAGTGACTGACGTTGACTTGCGGTGCGAGGCGCACTGACTGACGCAAGTGGTGACCTGGAGCGACGACCAGCCGCGTTTGACGTGTCGGTGATTGAGACCCGCGACGCCAGATGCCGCCACGCTGACGTGCCGGCGGCCTCGACGCAGCGACGGCGCCGACGAGCGTACTGCACGAGCAAGGAATCCAAACGAACGTCGTCTCGAATCTGTGGCGATCGAATTATTGTTCGAATGACACGTGAAAACAATCGAGAGTTTTAAGTTGATTTATATATATATATATATATATATATATATAGAGCGAGATCGACGGACGATTTGTTCTGCCGATGTCTGTTTCTCATCGATTGTTACTGTCTGTAAGTCGGGCACAGCGAGAGGAAAACTCTCGGGGCGAAAGTAACGCTCGTCGTGGCGGACCGGAAAAATAGCCTCGTCGATCGTCCGCTGACAATCGAGGTAAAAACTGAGTAAAATTCCCTTGTCTCGTAATTGCCCGATAACTTCTCGCGAGAGAATTAAATAAAGAGGGACGTCCCGAAGTCACGAATAACAGAATGACGTAAATTCGTGCGAAGTTGCAACCCGATAAAATTGATTTCTCTCTCTGCGTAAACGCCACGTATCGCCATGATTTCCCTCGGAAACGTTCCACACGGGGGGGGGGGTATCGACTCGAAGATAGTACAAACGGACGCCAAACACGCGGATAATTTTGAGAAGTAATCAACCGCTCGAAGGTAATCAGCGTATTACGAACGATTAACACGGAGATGTATACACTTTCTTCTAATCGAATGTAAAGAGATAACGCAGCGAGGCACAAAGCATTTATGTAGTCTATAGCGGAGATTAAGACAAAAAGGGAGAAACATTGGGAAAAATGTGCGCAATGATAGCTCACAAACTTATCCCTCGGCGATCCCGGCAATTGTTTCGAGCGAAGAGCGTCTTTTCTATTATCGATTCGAGGTATCGCCGTCGACTGTGATATATAAACGCGTATCCGCTCGTATACTCACCGTTCATCGATTATTATTCAGTATTCCCTGAATGTGCAGCGGCCAGCAGTTTCTCCGTTCGTTGTCCATTGGCCTTTAGGCGCGCGCGGGCGCATACACACATACACGCACACAGCGAGCGCGCAAAGCGAGCAAAATAATTTTCCTCCCTCCTTACCACCACCGCTGCCGAGCGTCGATCCCCTCCACCGTTGTGGAGACTAAGGTCAATTGCACAAAGATCGAGATAAGTTTAATGACAATAAATCGAGGATCTTGAACGGTCGATCGATCAATTCCAGAATTAACTGGCCGCTATGTTTGATATCATCGCGATTGTGTTTCAGTCTCGTGCATCGCCACCGCCGCTGTTGCTGCAACAAAACAAGGCCGGAGTGTTATCGCTAATTGATTTCTAATAAAGTCTTCGAGTATCATTTCATAATACATACCGGGAAAAAATGATTATGTATGAATTTTGTTTCTATATATATACATATATATATGTTCATATATAATTATATGTGTCTTACATCTGAAAAATACTGTTATAGTGAGTGTAATTGAAGCAAATTGAAGTTATACTGAGTGTAATTGAAGCAAATGTTTATGTTTACGGTTGCCCACGATGTAAACACTTAATTCAATCGAAATATTTCTTCCACTCTTCATTCAACAATATTTTTATTCCGTGTGGACTAAAGTGTACTAAAGGTGAAAAGAGAATTTGGCAATAAATACTAAAATTTCGCGAATATTTGCCGACCAAATATCAGATTACTGCAACTAAATAATTTAGTTCCACATACTGCATATGCAGCAGATTGTATATTTAGGAATTACGGAACTAATTATTTGGTTGCGATAATCAAATATTTGATCGGCAAATATTCATTAAATTTTAGTCAACTTTATTTCTAAATCAAACATTTCAAGAAATAGCTATTTGCAAGAAAATACGTTGTAGTTTTTATAAGACTATCACATATTTTGCTAGAGAGAAGTGCGGCTGGTTTGCATGCATAATGTATAATAAATTTTAACCTCGCACCTTCAAAAAGGCTTTAGAGCCTAAAAGCAAAATGGTGTGTCGCTATTGACGCTTTATCTTCTATCGTTCGCCGTGGCGATGTTTGCGTTTATCCACGATTTCCCATTCGGGGTATGCACTTTACTCGGCGCACGTACGTTTCCGCAAGCTCTTTCATCCCCAATTGACAAGTGTCCCGATGATTAGCGCGCGTCGATAGCGACGATCGAATAACAGAATGACGTAAATTTTCGTGAGGTTGCCGTCCGATAAAATTCACTCCTCTGCGTGTGAGAGTGTGGAGCCGCAATACCACTTTGACCGGAACGTTCGCCGCAGAGTCACGCAACAACAACGGCCCGAGGACTTATCAAGTATTTAAGCGATTCCAAAAAAAAAAAGGGGAGAAAAATATCACTTCACGAGTCACCAGCTGCGTTCGTTCGACAAGGAGCACGCGTCCTCCCAATTAATTTTTCGAGCTCGCGAATTTCTCACGATAAATACGCGTTTTCCCGCGGCGAACACGCGAACACGCTCGGCATTGTTCTTTTTCTCGCGTTATACTCTTGCCGGTCGAGCGAATCCGACGATCGAGTCTCGCTGGCAGAGAGATACGCGCGTAAAAAGAATCTATAAAAGCACAAATGTCCACACACACACACATACACACACACACACACACACGCGGTGAACCGCTTTATCGCTGGAAAAAATCGCGTGACGCATGTGTGCGCACGTGTGCGCGAGCGAGCGCAGCGCGCGGGATTTTACGAGCGCATATTTACGGCCGCCGTTTCTCTCTCGCGGCAGCACAGCGCGGCGGCGGCAGGATCCCTGCATTCTCTGTGTTTTTTTTAGATTCGTCATTTTCCGATTGCCTTTTTATCGTCTTGTTCATTGACTCACTCGGTTCCGTAATACGGAGCGGAGCCTCGGGGGATAAGCTCGGATATGACCCACGACAATGACGTCGCTCTCCTGGGTCACCGGGACTATCGTTAACTGAGGTTTTGTAATTTAGCAGATAGAGAGAGAGAGAGAGAAAGTCTCCATTGTTCTTTTTCTTTTCTCTTCTCGACATATTCCCCTCCGCTCGGGCGTCCTCCCGCTAATTTCACTTAACGCCGCCGCGTCTTAATTTTGATAATTGCTTCAATTTGTATCCGTCGCGCTCGCGGAGGACGGCATCTGCCATCGCCTCCGCCGGCGAGAAGGAAACTATCATTCACCGCGTGATGCACCCTTCTGCATTCGGCGGTCTTGGGTGGACGAGGGGAAGCTCGTATCTGAAAAATATCCTTGTTATTGTCAAAGATATTTCAGGTGCGAACGTCAGACCGGTCACAGTCTGCATAAACTCGAGATCTCCGCGCGGACGAGAAAATTCACGAATCTTCGAGAGGCCCGCCGTATACGTGGTGCGCGCGCGTGCGTGTGGAGGGATTGCGCAATCGGACAGATCCTTGCAGCCAATCGAGCCGGCCACGTGCACAATATCAAAGGCTCCGAGCAAGAATCTCGCAAGCCGTGTTTCTGCAGATAAGTGCTTGCCCCACCCGGCCGCACAATTATTCAATGCGAGTCGTTGTACATACGCTCGTCGTCGTCGTCGTCATATGATGCGCGCGCGCGCGTCGAAACGAGCGACCGGTCGCTTTATTTGCGATTACGCACACGTAAAAGCGCCAAAGCAACCGGTCGCATTATTCGCGCTTCCGCACACATCTGCAAGTTAGTTGTAATTGTTACCGACCCTCTCCTACCGTTTACTCCACCTCTGCCCTCCCCTCCTGCCCCGTCGTCGTGAGGAGGGGCGAGAAGGGGAGAGCTGGAGAGTGCCCCGCGTGGCCGCGCACTGCGAATCACCTCGGGAGTGCTATAAACGCGAGTTTCTCTACTCATTATACGTATATATTTATAACTTACGCGAATCATACACACACACGCACGCGCGCGCGGGTGCGATACGATCGATTTTTCTGGATCTCCGCGCAACGACGATTATGTGTTGCACGTTCGCTCGCTCGCTCGCCGGCACGTTATGTAACGTCGTCGCCGTCCGTTTACTACACGTCGCGTGTCTGCATCGCGTTTCTATTAATGTTGCTAATCGGCCGGCTATATTAATCACGATATCATATTTATCGACTACCCGAACAGGCGATCCGCCTACCATCACCATGGTCTCCCCTTCCCCCCCCACGAGATCTTTGCTCTTTCGTGGCGTAAAGCAACGTCGAATACTGAATTATTTTTCCAAATTCTCTCTCTCTCTCTCTCTCTCTCGTACGTGTTTCCCCGGGACACCTTCCTTCCTTTGCTCCTCCCGCCCGTGTGCGAGGGGTGCAGTCTTTTAAGACACACAGCGCGCGTGTATTCAACACTGATGGCAAAGGGTAGAGGGAGGGTGTGAAGGTTCCACTTCTACCTTTTCCTCGTCGCAGAGATATTCGGCCGATAAATCCTGAGCCGATGTACCAGATTTCTGTCACGCGTGTTACGAAACTCGCGCTTATCTCTCACGACAACACGTGTCGGGGCGCGATTCGCAAATGGCACGCTCCGTATCTCTCGATTCCTTAATGATCGGCGACGATAAGATGTCAGCAAACTCTCGCGTTATTATCTTTGTGTAGCGCGCGCGCGTAACGCACTCGAGATTTGCATAATGAATAAATAACACAATGAAGATTATATTCCGCTTTACGGCTATATCTATAATCTACGCCGACTTTCTCTCTCTCCTTCCCTTCTTCCTCCCCCCCCCTTCCCCTCGCTATATCTATCTATTTCTCTCTCTCTCTCTCTCCCTCTCACGTTACTTTATTTTCCGTAATTTCTCGAGTAATCCTTCGGTATTAATGCACGCTCTGTATGCAAGCGCTCACTTGCAGGGAAGCTTGTCCCGTATAATTGTTATACAGCAAGGTAACGCTGATCGCATGCGAAATGATAAGAAGCCAAAGAGAGGCTTCACGGTGCATTTTGACGATTACTCCGGGCCCGTCGCTTTTTTGCCGGTCGAACCGGTTTTTAATAAAATTCAGCTCTTCGATTATGTCGTCGCTCGCACGATGCAATCCGAGGGCGCATCGTCCGGCGAGGTTTGAGAAGGGGAACAGAGGGGGGGGGGGGGAGNAGAGAGAGAAGAAAGAGAGGGAGAAGAAAGGAGAAAATCGGACAGAGGGAAGCAGCATGAAAAAGAGAAGCGGAGAAACGAGCGAGACAGCATGAACGTCATGTTATTCGCGATCACGTACTCGCCTCCACGTAAGCGAAACAAAGAGATCGATCGTCCGAGTTGCGCGTGAAGCGACCATAGCTAAGGCTCCTCTCTCTCTCTCTCTCTCTAGCTATCTCATGATTTGCGAAAATATGATTCGCGCAACTCTCTCTCTCCCTCCCTTCCTCCCTCCCTCCCTCTCTTTTTCTCTCTCTCGCGAAACGCGAAATTAATGTGTTTTGATTGACGCGTGAACAAGCCGCTAAAGTAGAGGCTGATGTTGCGATGATGCGGGGGCTGCGTTTATCGGGCGCTTGTTTGTACGCGGAGCGATCTGTGAGCCCGGCCGCAGATAAAACGGCACTTCCGATAGAGATGTTATTCTCCGAGTCCGCGGGGACGTGTCGTTCCATCCGGTTCGCGAAATCGCCCGGCCGGATTTATGGATTTCTCCGGTCTACTACGCGAATCCCGCGCAAACGGGACGCAACACCGGCGGATACGCGCGCACGGTGGTTCGCGCTCTCGATGAATCCTCGCGGATTAATCGTGGGTTTCCACCTGTGCGCAGATCCCCGATGCTGAACGCGATCGTGGGATCCTCTCTTATTTCGCCCCCGACACTCCGCCAATCCGCCCCTCCCTTCGCCCTCCCCGCGGCTCGGATAGCGATATTTAAACACGCGATAAGAGAACGTGTGTCATGAGAGTGAGAAAGAGAGAGAGATTTATTGTGCACTCCAGGACATATAGTCTCTTAAAGCGTGTTCCCTGTAAAAACATATACTAAATGCTTATATATGTCTTACGCAAAATTTTAGTAATTGAAAGTAGATTTTCAACAGTATTCTTTAACTATTAATTACGAACTTTATGCAAAGCGTATATTAACATCTGTAGTCATGAGAGAGAGAGAGAGAGAGAGAGAGAGAAGAAACTAAAGAAGTACACGTAACATCATGGCTTGCAGATCCTCGACGATATGATTTATTGGATTTATAGATCGCGGAGACGGCGAGCATTTCGTTCGAGGCACTCTTGGATCTTTCTGGATCGCTGCACGCGCGGATCTTTTGAATTTGTAGACCGTTACTTTCACAGATTCCCAGATGCACCGATCCTCCATTGTTGTTGCGGACAACTCTTCTAACACGGATCTGGTATCCTACGAGTCGTTGGGTCCCCGAATCCGCAGGCCCCCTCGGATCAATCCAGGTCTGCGTGTCAGGTACGTTACCGTAGAGAAACATCCTCGCGAGTCTTCTTTATCCTTTATCTCGCACGCGCATCCGCATTGCCTCGGCGTTACTCGGCGTAGCTTTTCTTCATATTCGCGCGCCAGAAATTCGCATAAGCGCGAAGCAGAAGTTAATGAGAACAACAATGTATGTAACGGATATTTTCCACGCTTACATTCCAACTGAATTTGCAAATTAACTTATTTCCAAATTAAATAAATGGAGAGAGAAAAAAATATGAAACGTAAAGAAAGAGAGAAAAAAAATGTATATAAAAGAATAACATAGTTATATGTTTCCTCGTTACTTATTCTTTCCTCTTTCCGTTCTTTATCTCTCTATACGTTTCTCCACCATATATGTTTATATATATATATATATGTGTACACACGCGAATTTCATATTCTCGCGGCGAGTATTTGCGAAGCGAACGCACGAAGCCGTGCATCGAAACACGTATGTCGGACAAATCCGCTAATTATCCGAAGGCACGATCCACTTCGTATTAAAACTAACGGCACGTAGAAACGGGCGGGCGGGGCGGATGCGTAATCTTGCGACTTCCATTACATAAATTCTCTTCTCTCGCGCTCTTCGTCCCCTCTTCGCGGGGATCGGACCGATATAAAAATATCGCTATTTCGTGCGCGCGCGCCACGCTATTTATCAATAGCGAAAAAATCATTCCTGTCGATGAGGGCGGACGAGCATCTCTCCCTCTGTTTCGTAACAGATATGACGGGAGTGACTTATTATAGGTGCGGAGAAACAGAGAGAACGGCGTGTAGAAATAGATTTTAGACAAACGGCGTGTTGTCGGATTGAATATTACATGTCCGCGGAGCGATGAAAAGTGGCCGCGTCTCTTTTTGCATCTCACGACCGGTCACCGTCGTGTCATTAAATGGTACAAGCTGGTAATTCAAACGTGAATTATCGGGAATTAAATATAAAATCATTCCTTTCTTACGTGTATGTTCTTAGAAAAGAATGGAACTATATTGCAATAATGTGCATAGTGGTTTTTCATCAAAATCTTATTTTTAGTTAAGAAGATATTAAAAATGGAAATTAAAAATAGCACGCTAACCTAACAAAAAAAAGATATATATATATATATATTGAATTTGTTTTGTCATTTTAGCTCCTACTGTGTTGTAGAATTGAAGAAAGGTTCCACATAGGACCAAAATTTCGACTCGGCTAGCAGGACTCGCGTAACAGCTGCGATCTTCCCTTCGTTTCTGGAAATTGGAGCTGCGATCGTTTTCGCAGACACCGTGGATATCTTAAAATAATGTGAAATTTTAGCGTATCTGAGTGCACAAAGTAATTTCTTCTTACAATGCACATCGACAGACAGGGCGATCGAGTGTGTTCACACATGCGGGCGCGAGATGATTACCTAAACGAGTTATTTATAGCGCATCTGTGTCCTTTCTGTGTGTCACACACATGGAATCACAAGCGTTGCCGACAGATCCTGCTCGTCGAGGACTCCCCTACGTCGTAACGTCGCGGGAGGAGCGCGACTCGAAGATGCTCTGCGACCGGCCGGCAAAATCCGGCTGCTCTTTCTGTGGTTAAAATACACGTGCCAAGATTCAAAGTGTCTTTTGTACGAACCATAGAAGTTGACTCGATCGTTCGTTCGCTCGTTCGCACGCGTACTGTGAGCTTTCTAACCAACCAACATCGAGACCTTACGTTTTACGCAATGCGCTCGGTCCTTTTAACCGGCTTCTACGCGTGAGATCTTACGGTTGCTTTTTAATTCGCTCGTCCGGCTACGTTACGTCTCTCCTACACACGTACGCACTGCGTTCTGGACACACTTCGTCCATTCTCCAGATCAAGAGTTTTTACGATTTTTAGCCTTACACATATACGTGTAAGATTGAAAACCGAACAAGCAACTCTAATTATAACTTAGGTCGGGCTATGGACTGGTAGTCAGATCTTACATTTAAGACAATATAATTTTTTGAGTCTATAAATGGCTGTTTAAAATCATCCGTTTCTTTGCTCCACCTTGACTATGAAAATCGCCTATATAATGGCTATAATTATAATGGTTTTTCGACCTTATATATGTATGTAAGGCTAAAAATGGTACGATTCACGATCCGGGGAAATGGTGCATATATGACGCGGTGTGTGTGTACGATTGCGGCTTCTCACCCCGTTTTCCTTACGAAAACACTTCGCCGTGATTTTGGTCACGCGTCGACTTTTTATCATAAAGCTCTCGGCTATACAGGCATCACAGGGGTCAGCTGATCGCGCGACTCCCTTGGCAAAACAACACAGCGCGTTCTGAATTTTCGGAGGCGCCCGGAGACAAAGCCGAAGGGGGAGAAGCATCGTCTTCCGCCGTCCGTCTTCCTTCACGGCCTGATTTTACTTCGAGGTGTCCGCTTGAAAAATTGCTGCCGACAACGACGAAGGATCGCCTCGATGACGATTCCACCTGTGGCCGGCATAATATGTGCATCCCGTGTCGCGTTAAAAGCCACGATAAAAGGCCGGCGCGACGTAACGCACGTAGTCACCGGGAGATGAGAAGAGAAAGAGGAGGCGGTGGCTAGGGGGGAGGGAGGGG
>NW_014558496.1:217128-234808 GCF_001313825.1 Dinoponera quadriceps
AAACAAAACGAGCGTCGTGGGTGAAAAAAAACCGGTGTGCCGCCGGCAACAGCGATAGGTCCCCTCCGGAGGATCGCCTCGCACGCTCGCTTGTTGTATATCGGCGAACCGAACGCGGCCGAAGGCCGGCGCGACCGCGGCCGGAAACGGCCGAAGCGCGCGGACACTGTGTCGAACCTCACGTAGGCGGTGTTGCTAGGCGGTCGTGCGGTGGCGGTGCGGGTCGCCGGGGGTGCCGGGCTCACGCGACGGGGGTCGCGTGTATATAAGTCGCGTCAGCGGCCGGCGGCCGGTTAGTCGAGCGAGTGACATCGGTGCGTTCGCATCGTTTGATCCTGTCATTTTGCACACACACACACACACACACATATATAGCTGAAAGGTGAAAGTCTCACTCGAACGGTCTCGCAATCGTCGATTAGTCGTACCTTTGTCGCACTGCATCTCATATCATTCACCCGGAGGATCGTTGTCGACGCTGCCGCGAGCTCTGTCTCTCGTATAACTCGTTTCCTCTACGTCCGCTGCTTTCGTCATCTTTCTCGAGATCTCTCGCGCTGTCGTCCCGTGGAGCAAGAGTAGCAGCAATCGAGAACGACAACGAGCAGGACCGTGCCAGTGTGCGTCCATCGCCGGGCGTTCTCGCGAAATCATGGAGGTCTTGCCGTGTCCCGTCAATGTGGACTTCAGCAACACCAGAGGTAAGCGTTTAATACTCTCTCTTTCTGTCTATCTTTTCCTCGGTCTGTGTCTCCTCTCTCTCGGCACCGGTTCGCCTTCGATTGTTCGCTCCGGCCCGTCAAGCGTGTCGGTCCTGCTCACCCACCGAGCGAGCGAGCCCGTTGTTCTCAGCTGACAACGCCGGCCGGAGTCAGCTGATTTTTGCTCGCAACGCGACGTTTCGTCGGGTGTACGAAAATGTGGCTCGTCGTTTCCAACGAGATGTTTCGAACGCGACGCGCGTGCGATTTTGTAGAGGACACCTCGTGAAAGATTCGTTGGTGAAAACGCTAAGTATAGTTGCGTCACCGTCGCTCTTCCGATCGTATGAGGAGGAAAGGGGGGGATGCCCTTCGCTGTCATTTTTCCTCGCCTTCGTGTTCTTCGATTGTTCGCCGCGACGACGCGTTTATTCCTCTCTCTCGCCGGGCGTCCCATGTCCCTCGTCGTGTTTATACATGCAAGTTCCGTGTCCGAAATTCGACGTTTTCGCTTCTGCATTGGATATACAAACACAGCTGGTTCAAAATTAATTGCTCCTCCGAGTGTGGGACGTAAGTTGGAGGCTTCGGGACCCGGCGGGAAATGACGACTCGTTTTTTTAAGCGAGCAAATTTGCAAATTTCGCCGCGATGGATCTCCCCCGTGTTCCGATAACGTCGAGATTGAGATCACCTCCAGAAAAGTTTTTTTTTCGCGTTTTCTTGATAACGAACGAAACAGACGGCGAAAAACTTGAGAGATTTTCGAAATGAGCGAGCCCGACGACGACAAAGATAAAAGATCGAGGTCAGACGAGACGATCGTACGTTTCCGGCGACTCACCTCACCTAGTCTGCGCCGGTTGCTAGGAACAATGGATGAATCAAGCTCGAAATTGATGACTAAGTAATTAACATGACGGGAAATCGAATATATTAGTTCAGATGTTCCTTTGACGATCGCGGATTAACTGATATCAGAAAAGTGGAAACGTCTATTGTGCGATGAGTCTCTCTTTCTCTCTCTGCCGGCGTACGTGCGCGAATGTGTATGTTGCGTCAGCATCTTTTTTTTCTGACGATACTTCTTTGTTGTGTTACACTTACAAGCGTACAGTTTAATGGTGGATCAACTGATGAGCTCAGCGCTCGATTTAATCGGGTTTCCACAGCTGCGGTAAAATTAAACACGAATTCGACATCGAGTTGACACTTAGAATCGGCGGAGCCGGGGCTCGGCGAATCGCGATGAAGTTGAGATCGTGGAGTGAAAATGATAAAAGATGACGTTCGAGTCAAACAGAGACTTAGATAGATAAAGTTAATCTTCAAGCAACAAAACATGTTTTCCATCTCGCCGGAACTTTTGATTACCTTCGCATTCCCCGAGATATTCGTTGATAAATGTTGTTCTAAGATTACGTCAGATTCGCACTTCGTGTACACTTGTGTACCTTACGAGAGATATTACATACGAGGTAGATCCAGACTCATCGGCGCGTATGTTTCGATTGTCGCGAATTCGACGGCGTTTCCTCCTTCCGGTCAGAATTACCGAGAATAGATTTTAATTCGATCACTACCGATCAATTCACCGTATAATATAAATTACACGTGCGCTAAAATGTTAATTTAAATGTAAGAGCTAATCAATTTGAATCGACCATACGATTATTTATCGATTATTCGACAGCACTTTAATTGGGCGAATAATAATAATAGCTAGAAGCGCCTAAAGTCGAAGATGAAAGAAAAAAAAGAGTGACTCGCAACTTTCTCTTCAACTTACCGCTTTAATGATAACGTTCGCTTGCTCAACGGGCGGTCGTGAGCACGCGCTTAATTCCATTTAATTAATTTTTACAGCTGAAAGCGCGACGGACGAGTTGGACGGTGCTTGTCAGGCGCTGGCCAAGAGGCTGGAAGTCGAGCTTAGGAGGGCTAAGCACGCTCAGCTGGCTTGCGGCGAGGTCCTGCTGCCGGCTGACTTGCTGCCCAAGATAGCCAAAGACGTACTTAACATGGCAGAGAACGAGCCTTGCGGCCTCCGGTGAGTAGAAATGCCCATTATTCGCTCGTTTACGATGCGGCTGGCATACCTCGCAATCTGCTGCAAAGTTTAAACAACAATTTCAGAACAATTCGGGAGAGTCAAAACGAATATTATCTCGCGCAACAAGTGTCCGTTTGGAAATTGCGCAAAGCTCTTTCGCGACGAAGTTGTTTTTCAACAAACAACGATCGCGGATGATAATGCTAAGTTGACAAATTAATTCGAGAAATGTATCCACACGAACATTACGATTCCCAATGAGAATAAAGAATCTACGCTTGCGGTAATAAGTGCTGTTCTAAATTTAATTCTCGGAAATTAAATTCGTCAAATTCGGGAAATTTTAACGAGTGTGTATGTGTGCGTTCCGTTTGTTACAGGGGCTGCACACTGTTCATCAGTTTCGAGACGGACAGCGTGTGTCGCAAACTGTCGAAAATACAATGCGACCCCAGCGCTGTGTCAACGTTCGAGCTTTATCTCACGCTGAAACAGGACCACACGTCCTGGCATATCTTGCTACCTCAGTTCTTAAAGTGAGTGTCACTCGACGAGCGCTCAAATTTCGCGGCTCTTTTCGACTTTCACTTCGCTCTTGTTAGATCGATCCATTCGGTTTAATTCACCTGGGAATTACTGTTCCATGCGAAACTGTTATCTGGAGAGAGATATGCAACACACATTCACTCACTCACTCACTCCACATATTCTATCGACTATTCCAGACTATTCTAATATTATCGCACAGTATCAGCTGTTGCTATTTCAAATCACTGTAGAGCAAAGTGAAGAGTCATTACGGAGTATTATTATTACGAGATATCGCCTTCCTCTCATATTCAGATCATACGATTAGATTCCACTTTGATGACTTCGCCCTATCTTATCTCTTATTCCCACGTTCGCATTGCAACATGATAATCTCTACCGATAATAATCCACGTACGATCATACGATCGGAAAAAGCTCTCAATGATCGATATCCGCTTCTTCCAGAAATCTCACGCGCGGTGGCACCATTATGATCAGCAGGGACTTCACCCTGCAGAAGAAGAAGCTCTACAGGTCCTACCAGCAGTCTCATTGAGGGGTCTCCCTGTCGCCGGATGCAAACCCGGATGATTTTGTAAGTTCGTGAACTCCCCGTTTCGCCGAACGAGCGCGAACGGCGGTGCACAGCCATTTTTTTGTCAGTCTGTCGCCCCCTCCTTCGGGCGTGTCAGCCGAATTTGTACAATATCGCAAGACTAGAGAGAAAAGGAGGAGGAAAAAAGAAGAATCGGGACAACGGAAGCGAGATATCCCGAAGATTTTGGACATCGTCGCTGTGTATTGATGCGGTATGTGTTGCGTTTAACCCTTTAATCGCGCAAACTTCACGTACGCGAGCAGAATGCGCGCCGAGGAAATGATGGATTACGTGTTTAGTAAAGAAAGTCTACTTGACGGAAATAAGAGGCAAGTAGGTGCGTAAAATTACGGTAGCAAGTGGTTGCAGCTTGGACGCAACTCTGTTGTCTTTCTTGGGAGGGATGGGAGAAATTTAGATTCTACGTCGGCGATCGCAAGATCCAGTAACAATAATGTGCAGACTTGGCGATTTGAGCATTATAGTGGAGGATCCGCGAATCTAGTTGTTTTTAAAGAAATCGAGGAAATACGAGGAAATTGTGAATAAGAATCCCTAAGTTGGAGAACTTGAGGGATCTTCGACATTTTAGAGAGTTCGAGTTTTTGTTTGGGAACGTAGCGGGGAGTAGGATTTTTGAGACGTTCCAAATTTCGAAGTTCGAATTTCTACAATTCGTGCGATTTTTCTTTTTTTACGTTTGCTTACGAGTCAAACAATTAGATTCGTGGGATATTGGGAAGATCCGGGATGTTGGTTTCTGCGAAAGTGAGAATTCACGAATGGGGTAGGGAGAACCCGTAGAATTTAAGGTAACTAACAATTTCGAGACGTGAGGCTTAAAATTGCGAAGACGACGAGGTAAGTCCGGCCCGTTCTCGCTGCTGCAATGCGGCGAATCGATTGAAGGGTTAACGACAACACGACCGTGGATCGGTCGGCTCTTTGGTTTTTGTGTCCTGCTGTCACTTTTGCAATATAATATTATATTCGGGGAGAGGCCTATGCGTTCGATAATTGTGATAGCGCGAGACAAGTTCTGGCAGTAGCAGATCTATCGCGAGGAGAGGCTCGCGCCTTCGTTTTTTCGAAGATGAAATGTGATTATAAGACTTTTAACAAATTTCACGTGATACGTAGCGTATATGATTAGTTTTAGAGTGCGCGTTTTAACTGATTAATCGTAGTCAGGTAGCTATAGTCGCGTCGGATGTTTAGTGACGATCTTTCAGGAGCGCGTCGCTTTTGGCACGAGAGCGCACGCGTTCTCCACTCTTTCGTTGAATACGGATGATGATCATATTAGAACAATGTGGCAGTATACCTTCCACTAATGACCCTTTATGGAAATCCCGCAGGACAACCCGGAAGAATGGACGTCGGTGAGACCGTTGTTTTGATGATCGTAATCACTTTTGAAAATCGAACATTACATATTCAGAGATTAAGAACGATAATTTACACCTTCAAATTTTAGTTTTTTCCTCTTTCAATTTCACGCAGGGAATCGGACGAGATATCTTCCCCAAGAAGGTAGCTCCTTAAAGTTTTCGACTCCCAGCGGAGGAATCCACTTTTTGAAATGGTAAAAATAAAGAAGGTGAAAAATTTTGTTTGCTCGCGCGATGCACATTATTTCTGGGATGTCCTGTATGGTTGGTTCGGTAGACGATACAAAAGTTTTCAGCCCCATCCCGTCATTCCATCTTACGATCTTCCCCCTCGTTATTTTCTCCCTTCATAATAGTCACACTATGGAGAAATCTCATTAAATTAATAATAATAGCTGTTCTCTCGCGGTGTCGCGATATCGAATACACGAGTGTATTAACCGACAACTGTCTCGGTCTGTCGCTGTTTGTTTAACTCTCGTCAGAACGTCGCGACGGAGGCAACGCCTCCGTTTCGCCTTCCAGTTCTGCAGTGTCGGTTCACAATTTTTTTTTTTCAATTTCTTCGACGAAATTTCGATTCTCGGAACCTCCGTCGCTTCGGCATCTGGTGTCCGTCGTGCTTTGAAAAATTGAAAATTCGAATTTTGTTCGTAATATCATCAACGCAGAAATTTAAGACCTCCGGAACGGAATCACGACGGAAAACGAATTTCAGCGGAGAGCAAAGCGGTACAACTTCGATTGCTTCGGGGTCGCGTCTCAACTCGTGAGTGAGCGGACAAAAAATAAATCAACGTTTTCTTGTTACGATACGTTATCGCGTAACAAATATATATATATATATCTATAAAGAAGATAATCATATGAAGTCGTATGCAAAATAATGACGTACGTATTATATATATGTATGTATGTGTGTATATATATATATATATATATATAATACGCTAGGCAAGATAAGTAAATTGTAAACTCTCTTAGCGCGTAATCGGAATCGGTCCATCTCGAAACTTATACCGCTTTTAACTCCGCTTCGTAGTATTTCGAGCAAATCAACGCCGACGAGTCCGGCTCAAGCCGGTCACATTCGTAGAGCGCTGAACGGGACAAAGTAGATCCAAGTTATAAACAAGGGTGAATGTTTCACCGTTGCATTATTATCGTCTTCGATGCAGTCTATATTGTTTACGATTATTATTAATATTACTATCTCATTATTATTATTATATACGTTTGACTATCGTACGTATTACTGCTTTTCCATGCATTGCGGTTAATATCCGTTCGCGTCCCCCTTTCATCTACGTTTCTTAGTTATTTGTCTGTCGCTGATCTTTCCTTTCGCTTTTGGTCTTTTCTCTTTTCCTTTTTAATTAGTCCGGGCTTCTGTCGTCGGTCGCTTTTTCGCCGTATCGCGATTAGAGACCCATCGGCAGTATTGTGATATTAAGAATTACGAAATGATTATGAGAAAGAGGCATGTGTGTAAGATTGTCGTTAGAACTTAGGTTAAAGACACTCGCGTGTGAGGCTTTTTTTCTTGAGTGGATCGGCAGTGAGGGAAAAAAATGTTGCACGGGAACACGAGAATACGCCTGTTTTACCTTCGCGCGAACCGGAGTCGAAAATCTCTCGCGATTTTGCCTACGAGAAAGGTGGTAATTTTTAAATCAGTTGGATGGAAACGCTCCGTTGAAAAGTGAGATTATCGTTTACCCGAATCGAATTAAACTCAATTGAATTGCAGATTGATTTCGCGTTTTTTTAGTCAAGTTCGATAAAGTAGAATCGTTTCTTTCTCGATAGGAGCCGGTCAGGCGAATAACCGATATTTTTTTTTAGAATGAAATTGGTTGTTCGATAGAAGAAAATTAATTGAAATTTTATACACTTGTATACGTTTATATACGCGTATGCCCGCGGTATTGTGTGATACGCATTGTATGTATTATAAATTATAATGTATTGTCTAATACGAGACAAAATTTAATTTTGTGTATATACACGAAAATATATAATTTCACACGAAGGAACACAGGAAAACTTGTTTTTACCGAATTTTGCTGGCTCAATGCATATTTGATTAATTCTCTTCTTGAGGCAAATGATCTGAATCAAAAATAGCGTTTACGGTATAGGAGCTCTACTATTTTGCGTAATTTCGTAACGTCAACATCTGTTAAACAAGGGATCTTTAGGTACTCGGGAGGTAATCTAAGAATAGAATTGCGCGAGACCACTTGGTAAAAATTCGAAAGCTACTAAAAGGATCACGTTAAATAAAATATAATTTCGTCTCGTTCTTAAGAAATTTAATTTGAAGAAAAAAAAAAGAAATCCGAACATCACACAGCAAAGGAGGAAGAATCGATCCTACTTCGGTGATATCTCGTGACGAAAGAAAAATTCAAAGGGAGCATCGTTTCATTTTTCTTTTCCTTTTGAAATAAGGAGGCGAGATGGAACTACGAGGACGAGTTCAACTCGTCCTTACCGCTTAACAACCTAAATGATGGTATCGAACCGGTTAAAGGTTTAAGGGGGAAGAGACAGAATCCCGTCCAGAAAACTTTCCCACCATCCTCCTCCGAGTCGTACATCCACCATGCATCCTTCTGCTCCGATGACAAAAAAGGGGAAAAAAAGAAGGAGAAGGAGAAAAGAGAAGTAAGTGAAGGGTCACGTGAGAATGAGAGAGGAGACAGTCGTCACGTGTGTAGAGTTAAACGCGCGGTGTAAATTGTGGGCTATCGCATTTTGCACGAAGGTGTAAGACTGATTTGCTGATGTAACGAACGAAATGAACGAACGAAACGAACGGTGTAAAAGTGTTGCCCGTTTCAAGCTAGCCGGCACTTCGCGATACCGGGTGACAAAGAGTCATTGCCCCGAAAGACACTTTACTTGTATCACGGGAGTGATCGCGAATAGTATCTCGTGATATGTGTCTGTCTGTGTGTGTATATACACATACATGTAATCGTAGTGAAAGAAAACGAGGGGGTGAGATTACTCTCGGCCTTCGAAGCGTCGGTAGTCATCATTGTTGTCATCGACGTCGGTTTTAATGAATGTCCGGAAAATCCGAGAAGATCGCGGGTTTCTCTTCGGGGAATGATGACTTGGTCCATCCTGTATATTAACGGTGTGATCAGCAATTATTTGTTAATAACAAACGCTACAAACGACGTCGCAAGTCGGAATTATTGTCGCAATTGCTGAGCGACGAGAAGCAATACTCGCGGCCTCGTTTAAATTGTTATATTAGTTAATTGCGAGAGAGAGAGAGAGAGAGAGTGTGCGTGTGGGTGAGTTGTGAGTGCGCATATTATACGTTTTACACGGAGGATTAATCCTGAACAGTATAAGACATCCTTTCTTTTTTTTTTTACGTGGAGAATACGAATCGATGTGAATGATGCTCGCGTATACATGTATGTGTTACATTATCTAAAAAAAAAAATTAAAAAAAAATAAAAAATATAACATAATTTATATATTACATCGCAAATATCTATATACATATATAATGATACATTTTATATGATAAATTCAAAGTTATCACGCGCGAAACAGCTCGCATATTTCCGATGCGAGGACGAAAGAATCGAGTCGAGTCTCGAGGGAACCGCTTAGAACCGCTGAAGCGGATGGAAAAAAGAAATTTTCGCAAGGGGAGTGTTGCGGGGGTTATTTTATTTATATTTAATTTTATAATCGTATAGAGTATAATGTATGTGTGAGAGAAAAATGGTCTCGTGCGAAGTTTCGAAAACTTATTAGAAAGCCCGTTCAGACGTTGTTTATATTGTCGAGGGTTAAAAAGAGATGTACGGAACAATGTATGTGTTTTCTAAAATAATATATCGTGATAAAACAATAATTTCGTGTGTGGTAAACGGCGATGATTATCCTTATTAATCACGTTTTTACAGTGCGTGAGTGTGTTTTATCGGAGGTGTTGCAAGAATTTATCTCGTTTTTTCTATAGAGAGCTACGATCTTATTGTGTAAAGTCCGCTTTAGGCGATTTGCGAGTCATGATGCGGAGATTTCGGGGTAGAATGCTCTGTCTGTGAGGAAGAAAGAGAAAAGAAACATTCGAAAATACGAAGCTACGTTTATCGATGTCTGCATATACGTCGATGAATTCTCAAATATTACACAGCGCATAATGAAATATTGCGGAAATATTGCGGTTGGAACCCCATCGTGAATTGCAGACCCGTCCGAAGCGGATTCTCAAGAAAAAGAGTACAAGTTTTTCCCTAAAGCGAGGAATATAAGGACATTACGAAGCAAATATACACATCGTATGTAAAATAGAATAAAACATCCCCTGACGACGTTCTTGAGGTGTTATCCTCCCCCCCCCCCCCCCCNCCCTCCCGGTGGTCTCCCGGAGTGCGAGGACCATCGAAAATCGTAGAGCAAACTACTGTGCGAAGATCCAAACACGAGATATGAACAATACATACATACATACATATATACACACACACACACATATATGTATGTATGTATGTATCTATCTATATACATGTAATTCAGTTACCGATCAGTTGCGCCGGCGAACACGTTCCGTTGCTCTCTCTCGTTTGCGTAACGAAGCAGCCTAGCCCGATCCCGGCTGCTTGTGTCTCTCATTGTTTATCGTTTGTAGCGATTGTCCGTTGACAAGGAACACGGCGTGAGTCTTGGCAGGATCGATCCGCGAAACGACGTCGCGTTACGCACGACCATGCGCGCGCCGACGTTGCAAATTACGTTTTACATACCGTGCGGGACGCATACACGTCGCTCCCATTTGCGAGGCGATTGTTTTTCGCGAGCCGTCAAAGGAAGAACTTCTTGATCTCATGAGCGGGCAAAGCTTCTCATCCACGCTGTGAGTCGTGGAGGGCGCGAATCGACGCGAGAAAAAATTCGATCGAATATCAACATTGTCGCGACTTGCCTTGACTTGTCGCAACCCGATGGACTGAGCCGAGGCTCAGCCGCGAACAGTATGAAATACAATTTGCACAAGCGTCGTGTGTACGAAGGTTTCTTGCAGAAACTTCCACGTTAATTCGAACCATATTTTGCGGTCCGTGCGGATTGCAAAGATCAGATTTGTTGAGCTGATCGATTAAGGATCTGTCAGTGCGAGGACAGAATTGATGGTAATTTCCCGCCTCTGACTCCCCCCCCCCCCCCNATCTTTGAAATGAACAGGCTCGTTTTTCATACTGTTCGGAGTTAAACGAGAACGGGTCACCGCGAAGTCAAGGGTCGATAAAATGCGCGCTCTTCATGGCGAAAGGGTGGAGATGAGGATAATGGTTTCTCATATCGCGAAGATTGAGTGGAAGAGAGAGAGAGAGAGATTCGTAATGTTGCACAGCAACGATTTGCGCGACGCTCGCTGTGCTTTGGATATTTTTGTACCTTGCGCGATATGAAAGTCCGATTACGTAGATTTCGCGATAGTTTTGCCGCGGACTAACGCCGCGGCTTTTCGATACGTTAGTGATCCTTTTGCGAACGTATTCTCGTATTAAGAAACTACTATGTGATGTTATTTCTAATTTGTAATATCTGCGACAATTTATCTGCATCAGAGAAATGCAATTAATAAAAAGAGATATATATATATATATATATATCAGAGGATGTGCCGTTATCTATATTTTCTGCTGCCCTGAGAAATTCGTTCTCTATTTCCATCATCATCCCCTCTGCTCAATTCCGCGAATTTTTATCCTCGTCCTCTCGTTGAAAGTAAGATTAGCGTGCACGTGTAAGACGCGAATCTGAGATAAGTTATTTTTCACAAGACGGAAGCTGTTTTTCTCGATAATTCTAAAACGAGATAAAAACGACGAGATAATTGCGCCAACGAGCATTGCACTTTGTGAAATGAAATTATACAGAAGGTAAGATAAGACGGATAAGTATATATGAGGTAAGGCTTGAAAAGGCAAATGAAGGAAAGGGAGCGAAGAGGATGTAATTATATTTTGAGAAACGCGTGTTTTCGAGAGGTTTCCAAAACAAGAATATACGATCAAGATAAAGAGATTATTTCCTTCAGTCGTCGGCGATAATAACGCGAGTGTACGTAAAATTCAGAGAAACAAGTTAAATATTCTGGCCGGGAGGCTTGAAAACAAGAAATATTTGCGAAGAAATCGTAAATCTCGCGATGTAGTACATGAAACAATCGTTCACGTTCTCACCGAGTGTATTTATAAAACTTGAAATCAATGTGAAAATCACTGAAACGATCACGTGTGCACACCCGGCGGACGAATAATTGACGCTAAATTCATCGCGCGGACGGTTTATTATTGAAAAATAATTGCGAGGTAAACGGTGCACGCAACACACACACACACAAATAGCGGCGTAAATATACCAGCGCGCATAGCGACAAAGGAGCCCGTTATCGTATGCGAAAAGATATGTTTTCGACGCGGATATTCGCGCGGGGGCGGAGGGGGGCTCGCTCGTTCGCGTGAGAGGTAAAACGCGTATGCGTGTAAAATTTGACGTCGTCCTCGCGTTGATCGGACAAATATAAATCCGCCGAAATAAATAAATGATTGTCAACTCGAGAGCGAAGGGGAGGGGGATTATTTCTCGCGTATGCGAGAATAATCCCGGGCTCTATCGGGCGGAATTGATAAATATTGAGCGGAATCCAGCCGGTGAGTGCGACGTGCGGAGGCACAACACTCCCGGTCGGGACAGATGCAAAGTGTGAGGACGCGAGATCTACGAGGAGAGGCGGCCGCCTCTCGTAGAAACGCTACATAGACACACACACACACACATACAGTGTGTCGGAGGCCGTATTGTTTCAACTAGTTCCCGCAATTATCACGGCGTATATACAGGACCGGATAGGACAGGAGGAGTGAGAGAAACCGGTTCTCCGCGCGGTCGCTCGAGAGCCGCCGCCGGGGCAACCCGTTTGTCCATATTTCTATCTCGAAAACTCGCACTATCTCGGCGCCGTTCCACGGCGCTCACGAAAAATCCTTACGCACGGGCGCGTAAAACGCTGTGCCCGCGCTTACAAACCGGATCGAGCGGTGGGATTGCGCAACGCTCCGTCGATCCGTCCCGCGCGCTGGAAAAATCGGCTCGCAAACATTTTCACGCGAGAACGTCGCCGGTCGCTCCGGAACGACTTTATTAACACCCGAGCGAAACGTTACCAGCCGCCGCCGCCGCTGAACGTGTGTGTGTGTGTGTGTATATGTGTGCGCACGAGCGGTTAATATTAATGCCGCGATTCTAGACAAAATCGTAAGAACTTACGATCGGAATTGTAATTCTATGCGTGTATCGTGAGACGTGCGATATCACTCGTAAATGTCTTTTTTTTTTCGTAAATCTTGAAGGCTTTTTACGGTAAGCCTTTAATCATAATACATAAGGCATGAGAGAATCTACTAATCAGGATATCCCGAGGAGAGAAATGAAGGACTCTGATTGATATGGATTCTCCTTGTGCATTATAACTAACGGCTTATAGAAAGCTCTTTGTGGCTGACAAAAAATCTGTAAGTCACAAATATTATGGACAATCTCTTGGTAACCGTCAAAAAAATGTGAATATACACAATACACATAAGACTTAATAATTAGTACATACTTCGTATTTAAAATAACATCGTAACACGTGAACCTACAAATAAATCGATATTTTTTCTTCACGTGCAATCATCGTGCAACTCTTAAATGACAGGTACACACCATACAGACATAATATATCTAAGCCGAGCGTTTGCCTTTATGTGAGGAGTGAGGGTCGAGGCGTGCGTAGAAAAGCATGCATTCTATTTTGTGTCCTTTGCGTTCTCTCTCGCTCACGTGTCTATACTAAACCCACCTTTATAATACCGACGATAACCGGTACGTTTCTCGTTTTTATACTTCTAAGCTTGTCGGCGGAAAAATGACCCTCGTTTCTGCGGACGTGTCTATGGACACGTCTCCGCTAAGCGTCTCTTTCTCCGGACTATCAATAACGCGTAGTCAATATATTTCGAGAAGCGCGCGATAACGCGGGCGCGCAACTGGGTGACTCGCTCGCATCAGCTGATGACGGCCGAGATGCGCGCGCGAACACGCACGTTGACGTTCGCATACGCGTGCGGACGCACACGTACGTGTTTGCTCATTCGCTCGCTCGCTCGCCCACCGCTTCCTTGCTAATGAGAGCCAACGTTGGCGCAGACAGCTCGCCGCTCTGCGAGCGAAACACCGAGGCACAGTTTTCTTTCGTAATTTTATCGAATGCGCCAGGAGGGAGTGAATCGGTCCTTCGGACACGGAGCCGACCAACCTGACATTTTTGCACGCACAATGCTCTCGACACGAAGGTACACGCGAGTTTTGTCCGAAACGCGGTCGGGGTGCTCAGAGAAATGGGAAACGTCCGACATGGGGGGACATGGGGAAAGGTTCGAGGAAAGCTACAGGGGGGCGCGTCTCGAATGTCACGTTTGGATAGAGTCGCTCGTACAGAAACGAGGTAATTTCGTCATTCGAATAGTGATGCAAATCCGGAGAGTTGCTCGTTTCGTTCGTCCACGTTACTGGAGTCCCTGATTCGAAATTTCCGATCCTACGTCCAACCTTGAATTCTACACAGTACATAATAGGAACTAAAATAAAATGGTTTCAATTTAAATTCTAATAATACATTTGCCATCTTAAGAGCGTCAAAATAGCATCAAAATTTCAACTCAGTTCGGCACTGGAATCATCATATTTAGCAGAAGATGCAGCGATACAACAATTCCATTTTCTTTCGTGCCGTCACACCGGTCTCTCTATCCCTTCTATCGTTTAAATAGTTTTCGCGTATTCTCCTCGAGACACTGCATCGAGGTCGCTTTTTAATGATTCGAATCGTGCGCTGACAGTCGGAATTAACCATATCCGGCTTAGCTTAGCTTCGCTGTATCTCGATTATCGGCCATGTGTTTGCGTCTTCTCTCGCGTCCCAGCGCGAAGGATAATAGGCAACAAAAAATAGACGTCTTTCCTTTTTCAAACGATCAATCGACCGCGTCAATTCTTCCCGTTAATGTCTTTTACCCCTGACCGCATCTCATCGGGCCCGACGAAAACTCGCTTGGCTTCGAGGGCCCGGGGACCGCAGGTAAACCTTCTCGACTAGACACGTCCGTGCACGCACGAACTGCGCGTGGCCTGTGTGCGGAACGTTTATCGTCCGTATGCAAGTTCGTTTACCCCGATGTAATAATCGCCATCCCTTATCTTGCGGTTTCCTGCGGTGTTCTCGCTTTCGTGTCCCGATCGACGGCGCGCTGCACCGACCGAGACACTCTCTCTCTCTCTCTCTCTCTCTCAGCGTTATGTTTTGGACTGATTATATTTTTTAGCGTGCGGTTGGAACTGTAATAGCGCGGAGGAGAGATCGGAAAATGTTCGTGATCGTATCGGAAGGAAAAAAACCTGGAAATGTATCTCGAGCTCCCTCCTTCACTCTTACATGTTAATAGAAATTAGGACAAACTATAGAAAACTGAGAGCAATACCGTCTTCCTTCTTCTTCCGTGTTTTTTTTTCCATTTTCTTGCCACTTCCCACTCGATCTCTGACACTCAGACAATATCCTCGGGAAGATTGTTCCAAGTAACAATCAAAGCCACATTCTTTTCCCCTTTTCCCTTCCCTTATTCCATTACCATATCCGAATCTTTCTTACCCGATTACTTCGCTTTGTACATTTTAATTTTAACGTAACGCCCGCTAATACTCTCTTACACTGTTCATGCCGTAATTCTCACCGTCGCGTTTCGCGATATCCATCCGCGTTTCTTTGTTCATCCTGACGGGGATTCTCCCCGGGATAATAATAAATTGATCCCTCTCTCTCTCTCTCTTTCCCTCTTTCTCCCCCTATTTACTGGGGCTCCCCTATTACGCGCAACACCATGATCCATGCGTCCAAACTTGGAACGCATCTTCAGCCGTTGAACCCTCCGCTTCGGAGTCCATGTTTGCGTAATAGATGGGCAATCTGCCCGCGGCCTGCGCGAGCAGCCGCTCTATTTTCACTTTGGCAAAGGCGTGTTATATAGAAAAATTTGTATGCCGTGTCGGCGGTCGGGCCAACCGGTTTGACGAATTATTCTTAGCCGAGATAAGGATCTTTCGGTACGATCGATCAGCGTCAGCCGTTACCGTGCCACTCGTACGAGCATTTAGTCGGGGATTTGCGAAATATCGTGATGACGACGACGACAGCGACGACGACGACGACGAGAGTGTTGCCATGACGGCAAATCTGTTCGCCGTAAATTGTGACGAGATTGCATCAGGCCAGGAAGCACGGAGGAAACTCTTTCGTGTTATTTTAGGAGGCAGCCGAGTTATCGATGAAATACGATTGGAAGAGCGACAAATGGGAAATTAAAGAGCTTTAATGAGAATATTGAACTGTGCGTTACGTGTCGTGTATAGTAAAGGATTATGTAAATTAAAGGGATCACATCGTGTTTTGTTCGTAAGAAACGCCACGAGATAGTATGGACTACAGGAAAAGTGGACGGAAATCTGGCGATCCTCTTCCCCCTCCCCTCTCAATACGTACTTATTTCAGATTCGTAATCGGGAAGTACGAATGAACCAAAAATACATAATGTATGCGCATCTCTCAGCATCGAGTTATCGCGCTCAATGTTTCTTTCGAGCGTCGAAAAAGTTAATTCTTTCGAAGTTTAAATTCGGCCACGGCCACGAAGTGGTCGAAAGAAGCGGATCTACGGGATTTCACGGGCTTTTCAGGAAGAAAGGAAGGAGTCGCACGCGAACGTAGAGCAGAAGCGAAGCAGGAAGCTTCTGTGTATTGCGGCGGTTTTACACGAAGGAGGGCGGATTTAATTCGGTTTTCGGCAGCTACCTGTGTTACTCGCGGGGAGAAGGCGCAGAACAAAGAAGCGTTTCTTGTAGGAGTATCCGACGATGAGGCAGGAGGTGACCCGGCGGGGGCGAGGAGGGGCAAGGAGCAGAGGAGAAGAGGGAGAAAACAGGAAAGATCGCCTGGACGAAGATAGCGTGGTACAAAGACGTCTCTTTTGCTACCCTGCTGAGCGCGTGATATCGTCATCTCTCTTCCTCACCCGTTTGGTCGACCCGCTATTTTCGCCTACATCAAGAGTGAGTGGAAGCGGGGACGGAGGGACGAGGGGGAGAGCAAGAGTGTGCGTGCGTGTGTGTATGCATGTGTATGTTTGTGGAGGACCTTACGGAAGATAGAACCAAGAGCAGGACCGGATTCGATCCTAGAACGCTGGGATTCTCTATCAGCACCGGATCGCTGATGACACGCAAAAATGATTTACGCATCGTCACTCTTAGGTAATAACGGCAATTTACAGGAGAACTTCAGGGAATACATTGTCAATTGAGATGCTTTTTATAATGACGCGTTCCACTTTTGTCCCTCATGAGGACGGATGAATTATATCATAGATCACGTTAATTCTAGTGCGCCGAGCTAATTTTGCTGACTGATAAAACTGGGGAGGTGCATGAAAGATTTACGTGTACGTTTCGCGATATCTATTTTTTCGTTTCATTGAGGTTTGGAGGATTTGCTTTCCCCGTGTCTCATTCTGCAAAACTGTCACTGTCGTCGCCCTGGCGTTGAAACAGCTGATTCGACGTTCTGAGAAAGCGATCCAGGACGCGTGAATGAAATTGCGACAATGTGTTTTTTTTCTATATCGGTCAGGTGAGATATACTTAATGTTGAAAGTATTTAAAACATCTCATGGAGAATTCTTATTTCCAAAATTCGAGATGACAAATTTTGCGACTACCATGAAGCGAGATATATTAAATAAATATTAATCATTTTGATTTATTTTGTAAAAGAAAAACTGTAAAATATTCTTTACTTAAAATCATAAAAAGATAATTCATTAGAACATCGAACACGGTCCAGCTAAGAACAAATAAAATGATTGGAATAAATCGCTTGAATAAAATATGTATGCTACGTCTTGCACATATTTTACTACTGCATATTTGCACAAGTAATTTTAATACACATACTTATACCATTCGTAATAAAGACGTGTGCATTTCCTTTGTCCCGGGCTTTAACATCCACGAATCCGGCTCTGGTTCAGAGAGCAGGAGAGAGAGAGAGAGAGAGAGAAAGAGAGAAAGAGAGAGAGGCAGGAGATAGGGAAGGAAAGAGAAAAATAAAAAGCGAGTGGGGGCACGGAGTTAAGGGGGAGCAAGAGCGAAGGGAAGAAGTAAAAGAGAAAAGGGAGAAGTTGGAAGGGGGGTCGTTGAGCGGAAGGGGAACGAAAGGGGCAGAGGAGAAAGGGAAGAAAAGAGAGCCTAGGTTGTATGGGGGTAAAGGAGG
>NW_014558496.1:234958-331352 GCF_001313825.1 Dinoponera quadriceps
AGGGGTGAAGGGCAGAGTAGAGGCTAACAACGAAAGAGAGAAACTGAAGCGAGTGAAGTGGGAGAAGGACAAAAAAGAGCAACGAGGGGCGAGCAGTGGAGGGAAGAGAAAGAAAACAGCACGAGGTACCGAAACGGTAGTCGTTGAGACGATCCTGCTAAACAGGTAGATCGATATTGACACTTCGACCCGTATTCTGGTCGCTCCTGCGGCTTTAAACGTGTCCGTTCCTGTTCTATCCAGCGTTTGACGCTGAATGCGTGTCTCTGTTTACATTACCGGTAAGCGCAGGATAAACTGTAGAAATAATAGACATCGCGTAACTTTCGGCTCTTAAAAGTACGCTCGTGCCAAATTATTTGAGGCGCACTCGCGACGATGACGACGGTCCCGTTCGGGCAGACCGAAATAAATGGACGACCCGTGTAATTAGTACTTTTGCTTTTCGCGTATGCGATATTTTGACTCGTTAGAAAATTTCTCTGCACGATTATATGCACATACATGCACAAAAAATTGATATGATAATGTGTACATAGACTTTTTTTATTAATTATTAATATAGTTAATGGTAAGACACTAAAGGAGGTATCAGATCAGCAAATCAGAAAAAAGAATATCTAGTGGTCTCCAAAGAGAAATCTTCGATATACTTAGGCACTTAAGGAAGAAACAAGAACGGATCCCGGAAAAATCAGGGAAAATTATGAGGAAAGAGCCCGGGTAGCAGCGCACAAAAGGAGTTGAAACGGCGATCCATTAGCGCAGAGAATCTCGGAGTCGCGTTATGGTCGGGAACGGAATCAAAATTAAGTTATGGCGAAGTAAATACTGACGATTTTACGAAGGACCATTTTAGAACACTACGAGATGTTTTGTGTGTGCAGAAAAGCGATCGCTCGTCGGTCATCCTCGACATGCTGTGCGTAAAAAAAAATACAAGAGAAACATTGACAAAACCGCTTCCCTTCATGCTTAGGCCTCGTTAAAGGGGACAATGAGCGCCTCCTGTGCCATTGTCCGTGACTGCTACTAGAAAGGACCAAGACGTGAGATGACATGTTTATGAGACTGAGAAGTTGTGACACGTGAGGGTAAGTATCCTAACAGATTTCGTGGTCAACATAAAACCAGGGCTCAGGACGATTTGGTCGACATTGACAGGAGAGACATACAAAGAAAGAAAAATCCATCATGTCGTAAGGATCGAACCACCTGCTTAGTGCAACTGGTGCAACACCACTACTTCACACGTATAATAATAATTTTTAGTTGCTACTTCGGTTCTTCGTACATTCGCGTATACAAATATTCGTCTAGTATGATTGAATCTGCGCATTTTTGTACAGTTAATATTAAATTGAAAATACATGAATAAGTTTCAATTTTTTTTTCTTTAATCGATTGTGGCGCATACTCACTCCTTAATTCTGAATTCTCGTTTTTCTTCAAGTCGCAAAGTTTCCCTCGTTGTTATTATCGGGCGAAAGAAAAGGAGACAGCAAGTCTTGAGTTTCCGTAGTAACAGGCATGGTCCTTTTCTTTTGATTAGCTGCCGAAATATCCAGGCCCCGTCGCGACGGAGAGTGGGTGCGAAAAGCGTGATGACGGGCGATGGGCGCGGGGAGGCTGTAAAGAGAAGCGAGTGGTTAGAAACGGCACGGAGTTTACGGAGTGTGAGAGCAACGAGGACGGTTTCATCCGTTCGCCCGTTGCCAGACGAGGATGCCACCCCTCGTCCGTGGAATATTCCGCTGAACTCTGGAGCGGGACCGTGTGGGATCGTTCGGGAGAAAGAGAGAGGACAGTGTGTGTGCGTGCGTGCGAGTGAGAGGAGGTGAGGGAGAGGGGGAATGAAAAATCCCGAAAGTTAATGTCCCACACGGAACTAAAACTTAGAGTGAGAGGAGAGAGCAGAAAGAAAGAGAGAGATAGGGAGAGAGAGAGAGAGAGAGAGAGAGAGAGAGAGAGAGAGACGGAGAAAGTGAAAGAGTGNTGACGTTTTGTGAAAATGTATCTCACGGCGCTTTCTCCTCTCCACGCGAGATACATATTCTCGCCGGAGTAAAAATGTCTAAATCCCGTAGAAATTGAGATTGTCGCGGTTATTGATCTCGACTCGCATACTGGTCACAGAGTTGGTGTGTGCCATATGCCGGTCGACGGTAATCACGATCGGGGCTTAGCAGCAGTGTATTTTCGGTAAGCACAGATATCGATGCTCCCGGTGCACGAAAATGATCCCCGCGTTTATTTCTTCTTTTTCTTTTTTTTCTTTCGTGGCAACGACAACGCGTCGATTTGTGTGAAACTTCTATACGTGAAACATAGAAAAGCGAATTCACCGAGAACTACGTCGATTCAATTATATCGATTTTAACTTCTGATCGTTTTGACTCGCTCACAACCGCAGACTATGTAATCACTGTACCGCGTATTGCTGCTTATCGCCCGATCTTTATGTACGTAACTTGTACATAAGTTAGAACGTGTGCGTGAAATAAGAGCACAAAGAATGCGGCTGGTGCTTGAACGGTTGTAAATTGTAAAATACTTAAAGAAAGATATCTCACAATCTTTATGGTTGATACCTCGACACTCTTTTGCCACGCACTTTAACGGTATTCTCGTGCGAAAAGCAGATCAAATAATGTTTTAAAGTTTGTAAAGAAACTTTTTGCCACACTTGGAATCTAACGTGGCAACGTAAAATGTAAAAATGATTTGTGCACTTATTTCGCGTATATACTGTGTCCTAATTTTGATACTTACATTTAAGATACATGCATATAAGGCTGATATATAAGAGGTACGAGGTCTAATACATATATACATATATATATATATATATATATATAGAAGTCTGTGTTCACACAACGGCTAATCGCTGTGTCCTACAATCATAAAATATTTCAATAGCGCATTTGACATCAGATTCAGGGATTCGATTGTGAAATAAAAGAATAACAAAATATACCTCTGAGTCGCGAACGATCAGAATTGGCCATTGATGCCGCGCAGGCAAGAGAACTGAAAGAGAAAATTAATGTAGCGATGGCAATCAATATCAGCTGAGTTGCGGAAATCAATAACAGATGACAGTGCGTACACGTACAATGACGGACTTGAGAGCGCTGAGAAATTCTACACAAGATGTGGCAGACTCTTTCGTCGTTTATAACTCGAAAATTGTCGCGATATCGCCATTTTGTCACGAGTAGCTACAGTTTAACATTCCTAAAGAGTAATTAAATGCGATATCTCACGGTTAACCTAACTTTTCCCGATGCTTCATTTCGGAAGTTACTGCTCTTATATACGAGACGAGAGAAATCGTTTGGAGAAAAATATCGCAAGTATGTTACATTGAGAGTTAAAATGTTGTACTTGCGATGTTTATTTCTTAAGTGAATTCGAGGACGCATTCCTAACTTTAGATCAGCCGCGAGTGATCGTTTCGTTTGAGACTTCGGCGCGCATACTCACCAATTTATTCGTATTTCGTCATCGGTGCAATAAAAGTCGCGAGATTCCGGTTATTTATGCGTCATATGCACAACAGACTCGTAAAACGAAGTTTCATTGTTGCTCTGAGCGTCTTCTCCTACATGTCGGCGTGATTCAAGTTGAGTACTCGCGGTTGGAATTCGCGGTCAGACTTAAGACATTTGCGTATCATTGAAAATCGATCGAAAAACCCGGGTTGCTTTCTCAGTTGATTTAACATTGCATTAACATTACAATCGCGAGCGAGAACGTCCGAGAGAATCAAAATGAAGTGCAGCGGAGTCTCTCGCTTGACTAGCGCACCTTCGCGCACAGTCCGTGCGCATGCGCAGTCTCTCGCGGCGCTCCATTCCTGTTCGAAGCGCGGCGAAGTCGCTCCGCAATTTTCCGCGCGTTTCGCTGGTCGCCGGCGATCCCGCGGCGATGTTACGTGCGCGAATAACAGCCGACGTGCGTGTTGCGTGAAATTTGTGTCGAGTTTTCGCCGTGATGTCGAAATTGGGGGCGAATCCGACGGCGAACTGGCCGCGAGCGTTCAAGCGAGTGCAGCGTCGGCATCGTATCGCGCGACCGTTACGCGTCGGTGTGAGGAAAATTCGTTCATCCCTCGTATCTCGCTTCGTTCGAGCGAGATACGCGCGCGAACGCATGTCGTGAGTGCCAAAGTCTCGGAGTTTCGCGAGCGCTGGGTGAATCGGATGATCGTGGAAATACGTCGATCAACGATCTATCGTAAATTGGCTCTACGGAGGCGGAGCATTCGTGTGTGGGTGAGTCCTCTGAACGCAGTCGAAGTAGCGCGCTCTCAACCTGAAGTTGTCGCCACGATCGACAGTTTCGGCGGCATATACGATTCGGTGAATGAGATCATCGATCCGAGATCCGCGCGAATGATTCATTATTTGTATTGGCGCTGTACGGTATCGAATCGTTACGTGCACACCGGTGATCGTGTTTTAACAAGTGTTCCTTCATTAATTCGTGACGTCATCACTGATGACTTTTACAGCGAACTGTATGATGAAAAATTTCATCGAAACTCGCGTGAGAATGGACCTGTATTTTTTATCGTTAGAAATTTGATCGGCCTACAATTACATCCGGGGAGGTAATTATGTGTTCGACTTCCTTAATTGAACTACGTAATTTCCGTAATTATGTAATATCTATGTTATGTTGTCTTTGTATTTAAATGTTTATGACGCGTCTTTGCACCTTTCGCGTGAGTCATTCGGCAATGATTTAGCGATTTTCGAACTGGAATTAATTTCTCAAGTCGTCCATACACCGTTGGGACGCCACGACGAAATCGAGGATCGTCCGATGCCTCTGAGATCCCACTGTCCGACATCGAAGGGAATACTTCTCGATTATCGTATTCTAAATGCACCCACTGCGGGACGAAATCAGAAAAATTATACAAGGCAAATTATACTAATTATACATTATGATATATAACAAAATGAAGAATTATCAATCTGATTTGTCACATTTTTGACAAATTTATTTCTTTTATTTATTATTTATTTCTTATTTATTTCATTTAGAAATTTTATTCAGATAAAATCATTGTTATATGATTAATCATTTCAAATGATACCTACAATAAGAATTTTTAAAACGTAAGACTTGAATTTTAAGCCTTAAGTCGTAGGAAATTGACCGACCACAGTCGAGTGTGAGGATAATCGATTGGGATTGGTTAATTTCCTACTACGGCTTAAGACTTAAGTTTTACGTCTTAAGTTCTCATTGTAAACATCGCTTTCGCGCAATCACTGGGAAATTTCCACCAAAATTTCGTCCATTTTCACGATGCCATTATCGTGCAATGTTTCCACGATTTTTTTTTTAATTACCCGAAATGCGCGCATCCAAGCCTCGTACACGCAGTCGGTGACGTAGCTGTAAACCGCTCTCTGTAAATAATTTTCGTAAATCGTATCTGCGACCGATCGAAATATTTCTTTGCGAATATAGCCGATGATGTGACTGACGTTATCCTCTTCAGTCTCTTGCAGCTTCGTTTTCGAAACTTGAAAAGAAGGAGGCAAGAATTCTTCCTCAATTTCCGAATTGCGCGACACGGACCGAGAGCTTGCGTTGCGCCGCGAAGCTCTCGGCATTTTTGTTCTCGCTATCGATCGCATTGTCTTCTGTTACGATGTTGACGAGAGTCGAGGTAATGCGCGTTTCTTTTGTTCGTAACATTCAATATATATTTATTGTCTCAAGATATTGTGTGTATTTTGAAATTTACAGTGGTATAAATAAATGGTAAATCGCGTTACAAATGAACCGCGTCTAATACGAATCGTTAATTCCTCTTGTCGTTGATGATTGGCTCTCGGTGAGAAATTTTCAATTTCGGGTCTAGAGCTATAGATTTCTTCTTCGTAAGTGGCGGTGAGCCTTGCAAGAACGAAGCGATTGAAAGCGCTAATCTTCTCTTCCTAATGGGACGCGCCTAAGAGTGCAACTGTAGTTCACACGAACGTAACTCAAACGATGTATCTTCAGCCTGCGAAAATCTACTTAGGTTACAATGACATGAATTCCTTAACCGATACTGCCGATTTACTTTTGTGTTGTTTAAACACGAAGTCTCGTCGTTATTCTTAACCTATATATAATCGCATTTCAAGTTGAAGCGTTTCTTCGTTTTTCCTACCATATGTAATCAGGAGATTAAGAAGATAGGTACTTCGGTTAATTATCCGACGTGATATTTAATTGGAAGAGTTTAGATCTTTCGCGTTACATGTACTGCATGTCGTATTTACCTTCTTTCTTTTTTTGTTAACGTACGTTTGTTTCCGCTTTTATCGTATCTAATTTTTGCAATTCTGTTACACCGAGCATTTCCCAAGACTTTTACCTTTTCATTATCCTTTTCCCTTGCATTTACTGTACCTATTTTTCTTTCTTTTAAGCATATACGATCGTTAACGTGCTTCAAAAGATGTTCCTTCTTTCCTAAAAAATAGTTAGGAGACAATTCATCCACATTGTGCTTAATTGAATTAAAATTGCGGTTAAAGAGTTGACATATCGTTCCACATATCGGCTTGTGGAGACGCGACGTTGAATTAATTGACGGAATTATAAATGGAATTACAGTGGACGACATTATATAGTACAAGTGCTACATTGTTCTCTTATTTTTTATGCTATTCTATAATCTTTCGGTAACTCGTGTAATTCATCCCGCCGATAATACGAGCAGATCCGTAATGATATGATGATAGGCAATCTAGGCGATCGCTTAGAATCGAAGCCGAACGTCAAAAATACTAATAGTAAACATCATATACTGACGATGAACAAAAAATAAATGTTGTACAACAAAAGTACCCGTATATCTTCTTGTTTTCTTTGATTCTTTTCTGCTTGTATTTTCAATTTTTAAATAGTAACTTATAACTTCAGAAAAAATGAGGCTATATACAAAACAAATGGTTCGTTTATTTTGCGTGTGAAAAACCACTAATATAATATCTCTGACGATATAATAAAATGATAAAATAAAATATATAATAAAATCTAAAATATAGATATTTTTAAATGCAAGAATATATTTATTCTATGTCGCAACATAATAAATGTCACAGATATATAGTGTTCTTTTTCTTAGATACACGGATACTCTTCTTGTACTTGCGTATATTTCCTTAATAATTATGATTCTATAAGAAGTAGTTTCATAATTGTGTTTAAAAAATCAAAAATATGCGCATAAAAGACTGATTGAGGATATAAACCAACTTCTCGATATTCACTGCGTAGAACTAGGAACATAAAAAAAATTTCATATACAGATATACTCGCGATAAATAGCGTTTTAGAGAAGCATCCGAATTTTTAATTCCAAATGAATAAATTTGCAGTTGCATGTTAAAACAAACAGTTCGTTTGGTGAAGTGTACCGCGTAATGTAGATTCTGCTACAGTTCGCTCCGACATCTCAGGTTTTTCTTTATTACTCGAAGCTCTAATTCTCGCGTGTAATTAATTCTATTTGGACGAACCAAACGCTTGCATTAGACGGCTTTACTACATTACGTTACGGAATTACATTTATTTAATATTTCCGTTACTAACACGGAGAGATTCGCGCAACGAAATTATCTTACTTCGTTTCTCGTTTCTCACTTGGTTATCACATTCTCAGCTCGTGTTCTGAGAACCTATCTCGAACTCATTAGCTCCTTGAATTTTTAGTTTGTCGTGTCATTAGATATCGTGGATCCTTGTGTTTCTTAGAATTTTTTATCTCTCACTTGTTCGATGTTAAATTTTTCTTAGATAGACATGTATTCCAATTTTTCAGATTACTGATGTTACTTTCATAACACAAAATAGATACGCCGTTAATTCTTTCGATTTCACAAAAGCTCTCAAATTCTTGATTTTTTTTTATTTTCGGGTGTTGAGATTTTGAGATTGTTTTATTCTTAAATGATTAACATTTTGGATCCTTGAATTCTCGAATTGTTCCCTTAGGAAATTAGTACATACACACATTTCTAATCTTCTCGTTGTTAGATTCTTGAATATTCGAATTCTTCAATCCCAAGATGTACAATTCCTCGGATTGCTGGAAGTTGTAATCCACGAGTTCCCTGATCATTAAGTTGCTAAAAATTGTGTGTGTATATTTTACCTTCATTATACCTTCAAAACCTTAAATTTTTCAGTTATCTTGTTCCAAGATTCCTTGATCTTGCGCCACCAAATCCGAGGAACTATAGATCCTCGGATCACCAAAAGCTCAAATCCTCGGATTGTCGAAGACTCGAATCCTCGGATTTCCGAATGGTTACATTCTCCGGACTCCTGAATCATAGACACCCTACAATTCTAGGCTCGTTTCTTCTGGGATTCTCGGAATTTTCGAATCCCGGATCCTGCATCCTTGAATCTTCGAGGACCCTCCTCTCGTCTCCTAACAGTCGATACGACTCGTTTCTGGCGGTGCGCGCACGCGGTAGGTCTTTTCGTATTCTAACTGGAAGACCAACATCCATCGCGAAGATCCTTAAGCGGTAACGCCAGCAGCTATGACACCACCGCTTCCGGGAAGGCCGGTCTCTCCCATCAAGGCTAGGTCGATTTCCTTCGCAGCCAATCGGCCCTCCGAGATCGCCCATACTACGAGAGACTGCCCACGTCTGCAATCTGTTATAAAAACATACATATATATGTATATTTAATAACACGATGAACACAAATATTCTCGTCCTTACGATAAATGTCTAATGTTAGTTTCGATATTGGAAGTTCTAGAATTAAAGGAGATGTTATATTGTACAAAATTACTTTTACATCAACTTCATTCAATTAAATATAACGTACAAGTTTAACACAATTATGCCAGACAAATTACGTTACACTGAATTTTTTTTAATTTCCGTGAATGAACCTCTGAAATTAGACGCGGGCGGAATGGAACTCACTTTGAGTTTAGCATGACTAATCACACGGCAATGATGTATCCATAGCAAGATACCGCGATAAGATGCGATACTAACCGCCCGCCGCGTACACGCCGGGTATGCTGGTGTGATATTTCCCGGCCGGGGTTTTGTAGTTCCCTCTCTCGTCGAGCTCGGCGCTCAGCTCCGTGGCAATGTACTTCTCGGGCCCGAGGAAACCCATAGCGAGCAGCACTAGGTCGCACTTGTACACCCTCTCCGAATTCGGCACCTCGTCCATCTTCCATCGGCCGTTTTCGTCCTTCGTCCACTCCACGGACACCGTTCTGATGCCGCACACATGGCCATTCCCATCGTCCAAGAACTCCTTGCTCAGCGTGCTGTACCTACGCGGGTCTCGGCCCCATTTCAGCGACACTTCCTCGTGACCATAATCCACCTTGAACACTCGCGGGAATTGAGGCCATGGGTTGTCCTTTCCACGCTGTTCCGGCGGCGTCGGCAGGATCTCGAAGCTCGTGATCGTCTTCGCACCTTGGCGCAACGAGGTCGCTATGCAATCGCATCCGGTATCGCCGCCTCCTATGATGATCACGTCTTTGTCCTTGGCCAACAGTCGCATGTCGAGGGGCGCGGTGTTGCCCATCTGCTTCTTCTGCCAGTGCTCCAAGAAGCTGACGGCAAAGTGGATGCCCTCTAGGCTGCTCCGACCAGGGATCGGCAGATCCCGCGGCCAGGTCGCGCCGGTAGTTAGCAATACTGCATCGTATTGTTCCCGAAGCTCCTGCGATGAGTCATAACGCGTGAAAAATCGTCGAATCGTTACACAGGTGAATCGGAAAGTTGTGATACAGTCAATATCAAGTTAATGTCAAACTGGAATTTGCCAGGGCGCACAAACCGTCACGTCGAGACAGGAAAACATCTCCGGCGGTAAATTTGCCTCAAAGTGTGGGGAAAAATTCTGTGATAGCAGATTACAAAATTTCTGCTACATGTGGTGTTTCTTACCTGCGTCGTGACGTCCTTGCCGACGTCGACGCCTGTCCTGAAAATAATCCCCTCCGCAGCGAGCAGGGAGACGCGTCTCTGCACGACTTGTTTCGACAACTTCATCGTCGGTATTCCGTACTGCAGCAACCCGCCGATCCTGTCGTTCCTCTCGTACACGGTCACCATGTGGCCCGCCTTGTTCAGCTGGTGAGCGGCAGCTAATCCCGCTGGACCGGAACCCACCACGGCGATCTTCTTCCCGGTTCGTCTGGTGGGCGGATGAGGCACGATCCAACCTTGCTCGAACGCATGATCGATTATCGCGCATTCGATGTTCTTGATCGTTACCGGAGGCTCTGAGATCCCCAGCACGCACGCACCTTCGCAGGGCGCCGGGCAGACTCTTCCGGTAAACTCTAGATTATTGCGATTACTGATTAGATGCAATTACATGTATAACTGACCGAGCAAAAAGTGAGAAATTAAATATTATCAAAATTAAAGATAATGATAAAAATAAAGCATTGGTCTTACGTAATTTTTATATATTTTTTTAAATAATGAAGAATTTAATTTAGAAAGTTGATACGACGAAAAAGTTTCTTGCGATAGTAGTAGCTTGCCATTCAAATTTTGTCTGAGGAAAAAATTGATATGAAATTTCTCGGAGAATTTATTATTCGGAGGGGAAACAAGTATAATTTGGATAAAATGCAAAGAAACGAAAGTGAGCGATACTAACCGGGGAAATTGTTGGTTTGCAACAACTGATTCAGGGCCTCCTTCCAGTTCGAGTGGAATACGAGGTCGTTCCATTTCGGTATGATGTTGCCCAACGGGCAGCCATGGCTGCTCTGGCAGAAAGGCACGCCGCACTCCATGCACCTCGCCGCTTGCGTTCGCAGTGTCTTCCTGACACCCTGGAAGTTGTATATCTCGTCCCAGTCTTCTATACGCTTCTCAATCGGCCTGTACATGCTCTTCTGCCGCGGGTACTTCATGAAGCCTCTGATCTTGTCCAACTTGCGTTGCGCCATTTCCGCGTCCTCGATCGCGTCCTCTATGTCCTTCACCTTCTCATCCGCGACTTTCGAATCACCGTTCAGCACGGCGACCGTCTTCGGCTCTTCCAGCTGCTTCAAGGCGCGCTGATACTCGTACGGGAAGACCTTGACGAATCTCGTGGTTGGTTCCGGCCACATGGCTAGTAAGCATTGCGCGATCAGGGAGCCGGTTTTCTCGATGAACTCCTCCAGCAATTGCTTCACGTAGGCGATGTCTTTGGGCTTGTTCAGCGGCAGTAGCTCCACCGTTTCGGGGTTGCATTTACTCTTGAAGGAGCCGTCCACGTCCAAGACGTACGCGATTCCGCCGGACATGCCGGCGGCAAAGTTCCTGCCGGTCAGACCCAAAATCAAGGCGCAACCGCCGGTCATATACTCGCAGCCGTGGTCGCCCACGCCTTCCACCACGACGACTGCGCCGCTGTTACGCACGCTGAACCTCTCGGCGGCGATGCCGCGGAAGTAAGCCTTGCCGGAGGTCGCGCCGTACAGGCAGACGTTCCCGACGATCACATTCAGGTCCGAGTTGAAGTCGGAGTCCTTCGGAGGATATATGACGATTTCTCCCCCGCAGAGACCCTGCAAATATGGAGGCAGTTTCGGTCTCAATTGTTTGAACTCTCTTCAACGGCATGTTGAAAGGTTTAAGTATTACGAATTTTTCAATTGAAAGGACGTGAAAAATTTTTTATACCTTGCCGACATAGTCGTTGGCATCGCCTTCGAGGGTGACGTGGATGCCTTTCGTCATGAAGGCGCAGAAACTCTGTCCCGCTGAGCCTTTCATTTTGATGTTGATGCTATGCTCAGGCAATCCGTCCTCTCCGAATCGCCTGTGAAGCAATTACGATGTGAGTGAGAATCAGTGAACGTCTAATAATATTGCTAGTAAACAATGAAAATTATTGCTTGCGTCGCTCCATTTAGTCATTTTGCGAAGCTCGAGGAAAAAGGCGAGAATATCGAGACGCTTACTTGGCTACGTGGTAACTCAGGGTTGAGCCAAACGCTCTGCATTCGTTGTTGATGCTCATCTCGATATCGACGCGATTCTGTTCACCGTTCAAAACAGGCTCGGCTAGTTCGATCAGCTTGTTGTCTAGCCTGTTCTCCAACTGGAAGTCTTGCTTCACGGTGCCGCCCTTGATGTTCACACCGGGTCTCAAGTCCAAAGCGCATCGCAGAATGTTGCTGAGGTTCAGGGTCTTGGCTTTCTCGATGGTGATGTTGTCGCGTACCTTAAGGAGATCGGTGCGACCGATCAGGTCTTGGAACTTCCGGATCCCCAGGCTAGCCATGTGCGAGCGAACCTGGAAAAAACGAAGAACAAGAAAATTAGATAGGAATTCTTTATTAAATGCGTCCAAGTGACACTTCACATTTGCGTAAAATAATTTATGTTCCATTATTTGCGTTGTATCTGTTTCTGCAAAGAATAATGCAGAAAGCATCAGAAGATTCTTGATACCAAAAGAGGCAACTTTTATCTCAGCAAAATAACCTTTGAACGATGATTTTTAAACGAGAAATATTTTAAGCTGACGAATTAGTGAGTTCTCTGCGCTCATCGAAACGATAAAACATCACAAGTGAGTCATGTAAGTTGTTTTTCTTCCATCTCATTGGAGATTTTATTACACAACTATGCATAATATCTGAATTTATCGCTATTTTGAATAGGACATAAATATTCAGCTTTTTTTCTTTTAAGACCGCAAACATTAAAACGTTTTAGGAAAAACATTGGAAGAATCCTACGTATGCAAAATTATTTATACACGTTTAAACATATTATTTTATGTTCAGTCGTTCTTCTATCGGAAAAAATTCGTATCAAGTAAACTCCAAATAAATATTTATAACATTTATAAATATTTACAAATATTATTTGTTTTACATTTTTGTTTCTCAACAGTACCGAGTCTCTTAGACTCATCGAGTTTTTTAACTATTCAAAAAAAATAGACTTTTAAACGATACGATCTGCAATTTAGATTATAGACTTTACATGAATTAGTCGAGAAATAAAAAAAAAACGATGAATTAGATAGAGGAAACGACAAAACGAGAAGAAGAAGAAGAAGAAGAATCTCCTGCATTCCGCATACCTCCTCAGCCAGCGCAAAGAAGAAATTGACCACGTGTTCCGGCTTGCCCTCGAACTTCTTCCTCAATATCGGGTCTTGCGTGGCAATGCCCACCGGGCAAGTGTTCAGATGACACTTCCTCATCATCGTACAGCCCATGGCGATCAACGGCGCGGTGCTGAAGCCGAATTCGTCTGCACCGAGCAACGCCGCCACCACGATGTCGAAGCCCGTGCGCATCTGACCGTCCGCTTGGACGATCATTCGCGACCTCAGGTTGTTCAGAGTCAGCACCTGGTGCGTCTCGGCAACGCCCAGTTCCCACGGCAGCCCGGCGGACTTGATGCCGGTCCAGCTACTGGCGCCGGTACCACCGTCGTGGCCGGATATCACCACGTGTTCGGCCTTGCCCTTGGCGACGCCGGCGGCGACTACGCCCACTCCGACCTCGGACACCAGCTTGACGGAGATGCGGGCGTTCGGATTGGCGCACTTCAAGTCGTAGATCAGCTCGGCCAGGTCCTCGATGGAATAGATATCGTGGTGCGGCGGCGGCGAGATCAAGCCGACCCCAGCTACCGAATGTCTGGTCGCGGCGATCTCCGCGGTGACCTTGTAGCCGGGTAGCTCGCCACCCTCGCCCGGCTTCGCGCCTTGCGCCATCTTGATCTGTAGGTCGTCCGCGTTCGCCAGGTAGCTGGCGGTCACGCCGAAGCGGCCGCTCGCCACCTGTTTGATCGACGAGCGTTTGCTGAATTCCGGATCTTGGTTCAGGTATCTGCGGAAGGTCGGGAACGAACCGGGTCAGAAATCTAATTGATATCTCTGGCGATTTCGTGGGTCATTAGAAGTGAATACTAAACCCCAATAAATGAATTAACATTACGTCAATATTATAATTTCTCACTTAACAATATAAGTGTAACACATGTACGTAATAGTTAGATTGTTGAACGAGAAATTATAATATTGATGTAACGTTGTTGCCACTTGGTGTTTATTGTATCGTGTTCACGGTTGAAGACCAGTTGGGGCAAAGCAAGCAATGATCGAAATTAGCTGAATCATTGAATTCTGATATCGGACTTAATGAGGTAGTTGGATGGCAAATGAATTGTCATCTTCCTCGCTCGAATCTTGCCCCTCGTTTTCATACCTGTCCGCATTTTCTCCGCCTTCGCCGGTGTTCGATTTGCCGCCGATGCGGTTCATAGCGATCGCCAGTGTGGTGTGAGCCTCCATGGAAATGCTGCCGAAGCTCATCGCGCCGGTCGCGAAACGCTTCACGATCTCCGACGCCGCTTCCACCTCCGTAATAGAGATCGGCTCGCGCGACTTCTTCAGCTCGAGCTGGCCGCGCAGGGTGCAGGCTTGCACCACTTCCATCGTGGTCCTGCGGTAATTCTCGTAGGCAGAGTTGCTCTTGGAGACAACGTAGTCCTGAAACGTACGTAGTGTTTTTTTTTGCAGCGGATGTCGATGTTGCAGCGAGCGTTACACCGTGCTAGCCTTGCAATTCATCATTTGTTACCTGTAAATTCGCGATGCTAGTGGGATCGTTGATATGCTTCTCGCCGCCGGATCGCCAATGATAGATACCCGGATTGCGAATCACCAGCATGTCCATGGGCTTCTCCCAATACGTGACCTGATGCCTCTCGAACGCCTCCTTGCCCAGAATATCGAACGTCACGCCGCCGATGCGCGACTGAGTGCCCTAAGAATTAAACGCGCAAAACTCGAATGTTAACGAATCTATCGTTCACTATATATAGATAAGATACGCGAGATTCGGTGTCGAAGTACATCATTGAAAACAGTTGGAATCATCGAGCGTCATGAATTGGATCCAATTTCTAATCACTTGTATTCGCGGGGATAAGAGGAAAATAGGCAAAATTATTGCCAAGGCAGGCGCTGCGCACCTTGAAGCACTTATCGATAACCTCGTCGGCCAGTCCAACTGCCTCGAATATCTGCGCTCCCTTGTAAGACTGCAGAGTCGAGATTCCCATTTTCGCCATCACTTTCGCGATTCCTCGTTCCATCGCGTCCGCGTAATTCTACAATATTCGAACGAGTTAATTGCCACCTTCCTAACTTGTCTGTCGCGCGCAAAAAGAAGGAAACTTTCTACAATTATCGTTATGTTACTTCATTTATACCATTGTCTCTCTCTCTCTTTCTCTCTTTTATTTCTGTCCTCACGCTATTTTCTTCTTATACTTATGTAAAGAGTTCTCCTTTTTCTGTTAATAAGTGATTTTTAGAACGATTACTGAATTCACTTTACGAGGATCTCCGTTTTATCGTGCTCACCCTATAGATAATTTTGTCGGTGAAGTTTGTGTCGAAAACGTTGTCCGCTCTCAGGTTCTTCGCCATCTCGAACACCAAGTAAGGACATATAGCGTCCGCTCCGTAACCGAGCAACACGCAGATGTGGTGGACCTCTCGTGCCTCCGCTGTTTCCAGGACGAGGCCGACCTTCATTCGCTGTCGCTCCTCAATCAGATGATGATGAACGCCGCCCAAAGCCAACAAACTGCTAACCGGCACTCTAAAATCGACGGATCGATTTGAATTGTGGAAACTTCTTCGCGTTTCCCACACATTTTCTCTCTCACAGCGTCGTCCTATGAGATCGTCCCGTTCTTTTTGCTCGTTTGAGTTAGAGCTCACCTCTTTGGGCCACCCTGACGATCGGACAATACGAGCATCTGATAACCCTGTCTAGCGGCCGCGTTCGCCTCGTTATTCACGCGGTTCAGCGTCTTCAGCAGCCCACCGGGCCCGTCTTCGACGGGGTAAGTGATGTCAATTACCTTCGTCCTCCATCCACGGTGAGTGGTGCGCTTGATGACCTCCAAGTCAATCAGCGACAGTATAGGTTGCGGCAAGAACAAGCGATGCACTTGCAACTCGCTCGGCTCCAGAATATTGCTCTCGGGCCCGATCGGGCAGAGCATCGACATCACGATCTTCTCGCGGAACGGGTCGATCGGCGGATTAGTCACCTAAAACAGAGATCACGTATCGGCGGACTCTCTCGTTAATTCGCGGAAGTCAAACTTTGCTTTCTTCGCCCGGTGAATTCCGCACGTTAAAAGTTAATGAGGCCGCGTACCTGCGCGAACAATTGCTTGAAGTAATCGTACAACAACGGCTGGAACTCCGACAAGCATGCCAAGGGAGCGTCGTTGCCCATGGATCCCAGTGCTTCTTTCCTGAAATTTTCAGTTTACGATTACATCGATGAACATTTATGAGTATTGATTATGGGGCAATTAAGGCAATATTATTCAACAGCTTCGTTCAATTCGTCAAATTCGCCCGCACGATTCCATGATTGAGCTTCACGCGCGCACATTTCTCGTTCAACTTGAATCGCTTAAAATCCGTCAATTGGTAGATTAACAACGTTAGAAATAGCGTTGAAATATTGGGAGGGGGGAGGGGACAAAAAAGTTTCAACTTTGCTAACGTACTTGGTCTGCACCATAGGCAAGAGTAGCAAATTGATGGTTTCCAGAGTGTAGCCATAAAGAGAGAGTCGTTTGTCGCCACTCCATACTTTATTCACAGCCGAAACCTCGCCATTTATATCGTTGATGGCGTTCTTCTTCGCGATTTCCGTCTCGATGGACACCTGCCTGTTCTCGATCACGTCTTCTGCATTGGTATTGTGGACGTGCGCTGCGCGCAATTCATCCATAGTAATCTGTATTCGAGAGAGCACCGTTTATTACCGCCGTTAGCCGGTTTGCAAACGCATTCCTATACATTGTGAAGAAGAGACTGAAGAGTAGAATGGATACTCGGCAATCGGACGTGCATTTCGGAATTTTACTCATCCGTACTTTAAAGTCACCATATTCGTGTATCTATCTTCGTACATCAAACACCTTCGAGTGTGAAAACACAAAATCACAGATATAGTTAATCACTACATATGAATATCTCCATTCCGATTATCATGCAATAGAGTTCTTCTATCTCTGAATGTACATTCTACGTTCGGAAAAAAGTGACTTTCAACATGGTCATTTTTCCCGTCCCGTCTATTAGATTACAATCGGGCACAGTTGAGACACCGATAGATGCTAACGGATTTGAAACCGGCATATTTTTTCTTAATGCTTTTCAAAAGCATTCAATTGGTCTCGATTGTATCCGATTGTGGGCGTAAAAGTGAGTGACAGAGATGAAAGTCACTCTTTCGAGACGGTAACATGGCAGTGTTTAGTACGAACAGAAGATGCATAGTGTTAGAAAGAAGTGACACACATTCATATAATAATACGTTCAGGACGACTCACCCTCTGTACACGACGGTACCAGCACGCACAGCAATGGGGGGGAAAAGTTATCGTGGCATTAGAACTTTTTCTTGCAAACTGGTGCGACAATTTTGTAAGTTAACACGATCGTGTTAATCGCGCGATTGGGGACAGCTAAAATCAGCGGAACTAGCGTGTTAACTGTCTGACGAGGCGGCGTAATCACGTTGGCGCGGTTGTGTTATTCGGTCAATGAAAAAGAAAGCGTTAATCAATCGATCGATCGTCCGGTACGTTCGAAGGCAAGATGAGGGGAAGCGAGCGAATTCGCTTGTGTGGACGAATGCGGACAAGCGTGGCGATAATCTTGTTATTATTCATGCAAATATTAGTCATATGAAATGACGCGTATGATACAAAATGGCGTCTTTTTCAACATTACGCTCTCCCTCCTTGAGAATTACGGCGCGAGTCTCGTTCGATCTGGAATTTGCGTACTTTTTTCGCGAGAGAAAGAGAGAATGGCTGACTCTCAGATACGAAGCAATTAAATTCAAATGAGCGGGCTACAAAGTAAACATAACAACGATAAAGCAGGCCACGATGATGATGATGATTCAATATACAACACGTGCATTGCACGTTTCCCAACCCGATAAGAACGTGCCTCGCCAACGATGATGGACGATCAAAGATCATTTGCGTCAAATGCCGCCGGCGTCTAACGCGCGTGTAACCGCACGGCAGAAGATAGTAGACTTTTCTCGCGACCACAGATATTGAGAACCCGCGTGTCTTCCGGGGGTCGCGCGCGCGTTTTCCAGTTACCTGTTCCTTGAGCCACTTGGAGTGCGGCCTGCTACGAGCGATCTGCAACTTCAACTCGACATCCTCTATGATCCTCTTCTCTTCGGTGTCAACGAGAAGCATTCGGCCGGGCTTCAAGCGACTCTGCAAATAAAAGAGACACAAATAATCGCCATAGAACGGGGATCGACGTCGAATATGATCGACATTCATATGACAGCACTGGATGACGGTCCTACAGCTCTATACAAACCTAGTCCCTAGATGACAAATTATACATCATACATGATACATGATCAAAAAATAAATAAAATACGATATATGTAATTAGCTATCATACATGTACTGACGTACAGCGAGTAGGCATTTGCGATTTGGTGACAGCCTGCCCTTACCGACTCTCTTCGGCTGTGCACTTCGGCACAGTTCCTCGATCCTCAGATACGACGTAACAACACACACGCGCCCTAACGTTAGAGGCGAGCGGTTACCGTTCTCCGCGACACTGAAAAGCGAATCGACGGGAACGCATCTGAGGATCTTCGCCGGGTCTCCGGACAAAGTCAGCGATGATGATTTCTCTCTCAGTGGCCACCGTGCGGCGATCATCATCTCGTAAAGGCAGAGTGCCAGTACATTACAATTGTCGAGTTGCCCGATCTCACGTGTTAAGTGTTGTCGTTGCACGGTAGAACTTCGTTTATCGGAATATTTTCATTACGCGAGCAGCGTCATAGGAGTTACGATACAACGTGTGCGATTTCTTTCTTTACATGCCGCTTTATCAGCACGGGACAGTTTTTACGATTGGAACGATACACTGGCTTGTTGCTTCCGACGAGGCACCAAAATGTCGCAATGGCGATAATAAAATGCATTTGTTAGACGCAGATGAGACACGATGAGATATAAAATGAGCTCGTGCGCCAAACAAATCGTATGACGGTGCTTGCATCCCAGAACGAAGACGCCACGGATTCGAGAGCCTGGCTGAGGATAAATATATAACCAAAGGACGCACATGATCAACGACTCGTGTAACCAAAGACCTTCTGGAACTTAAAATTTGCGGGCGGGCATGCAACTATCAAGCCACAAAATCTGCAAAACCACTTCTCTTACGCGGAATCAACAAGCCACTGCGGCGGTCAACGCAACTCCCGCGCTCGACAACCGTAAATCCCGAGAGACCTTCTTCACTGTCGAAAGAACACCCTCTCTCTCTCTCCTTCCATCTTTCCCGATAAAGAAAGTTCTACCCTTCCATCGCCGCTTCCTCCAACGAGGAACCGGCGAGAGGTCAAAAAGCGGGTCATGTTTCGTGGCATAATAATAAAGTTCAACAAGACAAATGAGAACCGTCGAGAGGAGTACCCGATGACGTCGACAAGGCGCGCCCTACTCCGCGTCTGGATGCGCGCTCGAGAGTATCATCGACGTGAGTCGCTGTCGCAAAGCGAACACTTGAGTAAAAAAAACTCGCTCGCCTTCTCTCTCTCTTTTTCTCTCGGCGATCGACTCACGTCGCTCTCAACCGAGAGAAGCGGGCTTTCGAAAGGCCGACCGGCGAGACTCTCGAGCGAGGAAAGCGATCAAGACGCGGACCGAGCGCGACCTGCCGCCCGGTGAAACGCGCAAGCATTGCTTTTGTACAATTGTATAGAGGCGGGGGCTTTCGGTTCGCTTCCCGTGAGCGAGAGGTCCTTGGCCAGAGGAGGTCCGACACTTCCACCGGGTGGGCGCGCGAGAGGGAGAGCCTCCTCGTCGCTCTTCTATAGCTGAAATGTTTCTATGCTGGGAGAAACAGAGAGAAAAGGCGCGGAGTGAAGGGGGGTGGCTGGGGAAAGAAGATTATGGGGGTGACTCGTCGAATAAATCATAAACACTGAGCTAGGTCTCCGCCTCAGACAGAGAGAGACTCCCTTGGAACCGGCGTTGGGATGCGCTTATTTTCCTCGTTTACCTTCAGGACTACATTGCTGGGCGGAGTATCATAGACGCCCACTTCGGACGCCATCACCATCATGTTATCCTTAGTGACGTAGAAGCGCGACGGGCGCAGGCCGTTTCTGCCAAACAAAAATTCAAAAAGGTCTTTTGTATTTCACCACCTCTGTGTCGCGCGCTAGGTATCAGCTGTGAACTACATTGCTGTTCGTTCGTTCGCTTGCCTGCCTTCCTGCTGGCTTATACTCGCGTATACTTTCGTTCTTTCTATCTCACCTCTTTCTCTCTCTTTCTTTCTTTCTTTCTCTCTTTCGTTCTTTCGCTCTCTCAGTCTCAGTTGGCCTAGGCCCTATTTACCTGCATTAGCGGCACGTTGGGACAACGATGGACACTTAGCAAATCGTAAACATCGATTCTCGCTTCAGCTGTACGGAAACACGGCAGAGGGAAGCCGTGAGCTCAGAATTATCGTTAGATAATTATCGTTAGATAACATTGCAATTTTATCGCTCGAGAGAGCAATTACGTTTTCAATTCACCGGGTTTACCTCCGGGTTCCCCCCTCCCGCGAGACACCTGTTCATTCTGCTTACATCAAGGCGTTGGAAGATATATATAACGGAAATAAGATGTTAATTACAATTAAATGTGACACTTAATTCTGAATTAATTAGCGCGACAGTTGGTCTCGGACATTTTGGAGATTCTGAATGAAGTATCAATCGTTCTGTCGCAATCGCTGTCTTTCAGCAAATTCCGTTTTCTTTCGTACCGATCGTGCAAAAATAAAGTCTCAACTAAACTAACCGAATTTTTAACTCTCATTCTAAACACTCAATCTCCATCAAGAGATCACAAAATATTTTTACAAGAAGATTTACATCTTTCCGAAGAACGAAAGATACATTTTGCGATACATTTAATTTCACAGGAATTCCAATCATAAAGTTAGAATTTAAAAGAAGGACTTAAAGGAAGAAATATTCCCGTCGATTCCGCTCGTTTTGCACGACTTCCCTCTGCCTTGGAAATCCATGTTTACCTGTACCCGAGAGTATCTCTATGGCACGTAAATGTACACGTGTGCACCGTTCTCATGTATTTCGTGAACACCGTTAATCCTGCTGAGTGCGTCTTGCAAAGCGTAGGCAATACGCCCACGTGGCCTAGCATTTTTTCTTCGCGGCTCCTCTAACAAACGACACCGCAGAATCCTTTCGTGCGTCTCGTTTCTCTCTCAATGGGGGAGGAGAGGATCTCCTTTCAACACTTTGAATTTCGCTGCCGATTCGACCCTTTGCTTCTCTGCATCGTTCATCTCTAATACGAAATCTTAAAATCGTAAAACGATTCCGTCCGAGATAGACTGTATTTCGAACAGCCGGTAGCCTTCTTAATGTTCGACAAGTCAACATTTTTACGGCGAGTTATGTTAAAAATGCAATAGCACAACAAATATAATAAAAAATATAACAGTACTGACAAATAAAAAAAGAGTCTCTTATTGCCGCAGAAGGCTGCGAGTGTAGCAAAGGGCCGCTTCAGATAGCGAAAGATCAATTAGATCGCGTGACTCTGTAACTTTTAATTACATTAGCTCTTAACTGTCAACGCGAGAACTTTACCTTGTATTATTTCCTCTTGCGTCGATTTTGGTGAATTAATCAGCAGTTATTCCACGTCAGGGACAGTCCCTTAACGGAACGTTTGATCAATATTTGCGACACTGCTCGCGATATTGATCCGCCATTGCACGAAGTTATCTTAGTGCAAAGAACTCACTCACTTACCTGTGCATCTTGTAGCGAATTTAAGTGAATTCTCTTTAGTAAGTTTTCAGGGACTTCTTGCAATATAGCGTATCAACGCACTTTCATCTCTTCTTCGCATCTGATAAGCATGTTGACAGTCAAGAGCCTAATTCATCGTCGCATTTACGTTGTTTCAACAACTTACTGTCTTAGGTTGTTTAGTTTGCAAACTCGAGAATTTCTCCGATAAATTTCAACTCGTTATGTTGTGTTAAAGCATCAAAATGCTCCACACACACACCCACACACACGTACTACGTCTTGCTTCTTAAGGATTCTCGAATCAGCTGGGAAATTCGCAATACGGATATCAAGTCGAAATGCGATACGATGCCTAAGTCATCGCGATCAGATTCAAAGTGTTAAAGATCAATCATGAAGCCAAAGATCCAGGAACCTACAAAACCGCCCGGATCGCTTCCGATCCGGGCACTCACAGAGACCCGTGGATCTATGGGCGCAAAAGTGCGTAGACGGAGATTACCAGATGGCACGAACGAGAGGGAGTTGGCGCCTACGTGGAAACGTGTGGCATAAACGACGTAACGAGAGATAGAAAATTTTTCTACCTGTCCAAGATAGCGCCGACGTAGCGGCCGTCGGTGAAGGTGAGGAGTGCCGGGCCGTCCCAAGGTTCCATGGCGCACGCCGACCAATGGTAGAAGTCGCGTTTCTCGGTGACCATCGTCAAGTCGTTTTGCCAAGCCTCCGGCACCATCGTCATGACAGCCTGGATTCAGTAACGATGTTTCAGGCGTATTGCACATGGACCGGGATTCTCGGTGGACCAGGAAGGCTGCGGAAAGCTAAGGAAACGCAGCGCCGGCGACGCGACAATGCGTCGATCCTCATATCCGCGGTATCCCGGATCTTTCGAGGGATGACAGAGATGGTCTGCGAGGAATGCCGGGAGTAAAAGAAACTCCTAAAACGAAGGAGAGGAGAAGGGAGAAGAGGTCGGCGCAAAACAATTATCTCCGAAAGTTCCGTAATAAGATTTGGGTTCTGCGGGATCACCGAGGAGCGTTCAGGTCCCGCGGACATGAGGAGGATTCGCGGGGTCTAAGATCCACGCGAGATCGCCGCAGCCACGGGCAAATCTAGAAGGTTAAGTTCGCCGTGATGGTGGAATTCAGTCCCGACGTGGGAACAGGAGTCCCACTCGCAAAGGGCATTCTTTCTTTTACCTCGGGCAAGGAGCGGTGTCCCGCCATCACCAGGAACTCGAGCACACAGTCCGCCGATCCGGAATCGGACAGATTTGGCTCCACGACCGGGTAAAGCAGCTTCAGCTGGTCGCCATAAATCCTGCTGCTCATCACACCCTCGCGCGCCTTCATGAAGTTCACGTTGCCGCGGAGAGTATTAATTTCGCCGTTGTGGGCGAGCAATCTGTCGGAGGAAAAGAGAGAGTAGCGCGTTGACACGTCGGTGTTCTGCGGTTTCGTTACGTCCTGTGCGCGGGACGATTAGACGGCGTTCAGAACGCCACGCTTGTCGCGGTTGGATCTCCGTTAATAATGCGGAGATTGGGGTGCGCGAGGACGAGATCGAGGGGGGAACGGAATCCGCGAAATTAATCGTGAATTCGGGGGGAATATACGCGGCGTGGAGTAAACCCGAGTCGAAATTTTAGTCTTAGTTTCTTTTTTTTAGCTTTAAGCCCAATTTAAGTTCTACATTAAGCGTTCAAAAATCTTCTATTGTGCTCCTTCGATGCTACAAGTGGGAACTTATTTCTGTTCTCTCCATTTGCAAACTTGAACGTAGAATTATTAATTTCAGCTCCTGAAGAATGAGAGATAAAGTAATATTAAAATGAAGCAGTTAATTGACGCGCTAGCCTTGTTCGATAAGAACTCAAAAATAGAGTCTCTCTCTCTATCTCGGTCGTTCACGACGCGATGTACTGCGCAGGAAAAGCGTACGGTTTCATCATGATGCGGAGAAAAAACGTTTGAAAAAAAAAAAGGTGTTTCAATAACAGCATTCCGTCTCGCTGAACACACTTATCATTTCCACCTTATCGATCACCTCGGTGTGGAGAAAAAAAAAGAGAAAAAACTTCGACTCACGCAGACACACAACAGAAGTTCTACGTACTTCCTCGAACAACGATTATTTCGCTGAACAAAAAAATCACGCGGACAAGAAGTTGCGTTCGAGAGGAAATTTGCTAAGAATCTTTTTTACCAATTATCGCGTTAACTAATGAGATGTGGTGCGTTACGGGTTATTTTAATTGTGCCGTTAACCGGCCCGATATGACCGATTAAAGTCGATTATCTTGTCCTTCGCACTAATCGGATATTACGTGTGTTGATGTTGACGCTTACCGGAGAGGATGTGCTCTCTCCCAACTCGGGAACGTGTTTGTGGAGAAGCGCGTATGCACCAGCGCCAAATAGGTCTCGAATTTGGGAGACTGAGACAAAGAAGAGGAACATTTCACATTAGATTGTCGATCTCGCGATAGCGAAATGCGCTTTATCAATCGGGCTGACATACAACAACAACAATAATAAAAATAAAAAATAATATCAATAATAACAATGATAATAATAATAATAATATTTTTATTGAATATTAGAAGTTTTAAGAAGGATAAGATATTCAAGATGCTATGTTTTGAGTGGCCAAAAGGCGTACAACAGTTGCGTTCAGCAAAACAAAACGCTTGACGAACGTTCGGTGCGTATTTTCAGATCCAATCGAGATCTACGTGTACACATTGATCTATAATCGTCCGCTGAACCCGACTGTTACTGACTTCTTTCCCCGAGAGAAGAAAATAGTATAATGCGGCTGCTCACCTTCAAATCCGTGAAATACAACCATAATTGATCGGCGGTGAGCTGACCCTTGTAGACAACCGTCTTCAGCGACAACGAGCAGATGTAGTATCGCAATCCCGGTCGTGGTATCGAGTGCGACGATCTCTTCCTCAGTACGAATATCTGGCGAAAACGGACACGATCGTGTTCGTGAGAGGTAAAGCGTAATTAAATAATGATTGTGTGTGTGTCTCAACCTTGAAAAACGTGGCTGTTTGCGAAGAATCCGCGTTCTATTTTTATAAATTGGCAAAGCCATTTAATGCCGAATCGTTTAACCCTGAGCACGAAAATATTAAGAGAACCGTCAAACGAGCGGCCTCTTATTGGAAACTTCTCTCTCACGTTTCTATACTTAATTTCGAGCCTCGTCTATTCATCACGCTTTCGCCAAAATCAGGCCGACGTCGCCCGATTGCGATCAGTCAAATTCCCGTCCTCGATCTTTATCATGTCTTATCATCATGTTATGTCGAATTGAGAATTCAAAGGAGGGGATCAGCGAAGCACCGATCAGAAATAATTGACTCCGTCGTTGCGACTCGGCCTCAAGGGTCAAGCGAATTACCTGTCGTTTAAGCATATCCGCGTCTTGATCGCCGGTAACGAACACTTGACGCATGTAAGGTTCGCATTTCTTCGCCACTTGGCCGATCTGCGTATCATCGGTGGGCACATCGCGCCAGCAAAGTACCTGAAAGAATCGCGCAATTTCGAATAGACGTTAAACAGAGCGCATTCATTTGGCACGGGGACGCAAAAGAGTGCGGCAACTCAAAAGTGATAAACGGACTAAGAGAAAAATCATCATGTCTTACTCTCAAATTACACTCCTTAGCCAGCTTCTCGAACGCATCTTCCGCTTCCTTGTGGGTTTTCTTGTCGAGGAACAAGATACCGGTCGCGTATCGTCCGAACTCGGGCAATTCGACATTCTGTTGTTCACTGCATGACACAATACGTTATTGAATCAATTCGTTAAGCTTGTACGGGTTATAATGCATTTTCCCTGTCGTTTAAGTTGTCTTTAATCTATCCCCCGGAGAGTTATTCGTGTGATTCACGATTTAAGAAAGATTCGTGTAATGCAAGATTTTGACGGTTCTATGAAACTAGAATTTAGGGTCTCGCGAGTCAGATATTAAGAAAACCGAGAAGGATCCACGGAGATCCAAAGATCGGGCGAGAAAAATCCGCGACTAAAGATCCACGGAACCGTGTCGGGGACCCGCGCGAAATTCCGAGTCCGTTCAAACGACCGGTCGAGACACGTGAATACATTCGGCTGCCTTGCCACTCGACAAATGAAAACGTCACTGTTGAAGGCATCCGTCGAGTGTACACTAAACTTCAGTAAAGTCAAACATTAAACAGGCCAAAACTGAGTAGCTTTTCTTAGTTGTTTTCATCGCGTCTGGACATAATTGAGAGACTTGGTCCTCTGGCGAGTCGGATGCTCGGAAACAGACGGCGCTGTATTTAGGACTAAGTGCGCCCGGCTCAGATGTCATTCAATCCGATAACTTATAAATACATCTCGAACTATCTGTATATATACGGACGGGTGGTTCCCGCGAGGGGTCTGACTTCGCGAGCGAACAAGATTTGTGGCGCGTCGCCGTCCCTTCTCCTTACCAAATTTCATTGGCGTAATAGTCGTGTGGTATTGCGCAAAGTACACCAGCACCGTCGCCGGTATCGTTATCGCAGGCGCATGCCCCTCTGTGATTCATTCGCGCCGATAGTATCTGGGCATCTCGGACGATCTGAAATTATCCGTAAGATAACAGGCGTAAATATCCGTGAGAGTGAACCGGCCCAAACAGCAACTCTATTCTTATCTCTGTCTGATTAATAAGAAATTGTAGCTCGCCACGTTCATTATCAATGACTTGCTTATCTCGAACATAACACTCTTTCCTTTTTTTCTTGACGCTTTACAGCTGTCACGCGTTACACGCGTGCTCTGCACTTGATGCATTAATCCTACGCATTGTGGAATTAACTGCGCACACGGAAAAGAAGAAAAATTGATTTTCTCGAAAATCCCGTGGCAGCCAACGTGTCAAACGGATATATCCCCATCAATTATTTGCGTTCTTGTATACAATTTATCTACGAGTTTATCTATCTCGCGACTTCTGTTTTTGACGATACCGAATATTCTAATCCCCCCTCTCGCGCGCTTCACTTTGGCGATCTCAATTCGATCGATTCCAATACGTTCAGTTGTAAACGTCGCGATAAAATCGTCCGATATTCACAAGCTCAATCTGAAATAAGGTAGTGCGATTTAATTCAACGGTCATTGGTCCGGCCTAATGTTACATCTCCGTTTTCTTTCTCGTAATTTTACAAGTGTGGTTTAATTCCTTTTTAATTCCGTCGACGAGCTCCGAGAGAGCGCTCTGATGTTTGTTTAATCGCGATACCTTCGACACTTACTGTTCATCGGTCTATTACGTTCAGCGCTAGGCTTTCTACGCTTAAACACGTTATCTTATCTTCATTACTTATGTAACAAATCTATGCAGAGTATAACGCAATATCATGTGTCATGTGCGTTCGTGCAGCGGATAACAAAGATCGAACTACGTATACGTTCAATTGCGTTCTTTGAATTTTACACTTAAAAGCGACGGACGACAAAGTTTGAAATCGGCGCTCACCTTGTGCGACCTCTTTCCGTCAATGGCTACGATAAAACCGACGCCGCATGCCTCCCGCTCGAGAGTAGGGTCGTAAAGGCCTTGCTTCGGTGGCAAGGTCCACGGCTCGGAGTAATTCGTGGTGGTGTCCTTCATAATCGTAATCTGAAAAACGAGGAAGAAAAAACTTATATTACGTCGCGTCTCGGCCGACTAGTAATTACAATTGAATAACTGCGCGAGCTCTTTCTCTCTTTATTTGCGACTCATATCGCGACTCTGCGTAGAAAGAATTCAAAAAATGAGTCTTGATCTGTTCTTAACTGAACAAAAAAAAAAAAATTGTAAATCGCAGAAATATCAGGAGAAAACAGCACTACTGGGGAAAATATTGCGAAACGTATTCTTGGCACGTTTGACTTGTCAAGAGAATATGCATGAAAAAAAGGTTGTCATTTGTATAAATTTATCTCTTAGATTAAAAGGAATTAGTTCTTCGTGCGCATAACGTACATGCGTGTACCGCGTCGTATGGTATTACGTAAATCGCGAAAGCGCACCTTCTACGCGCTAAATATCCACGTTATATCGTCGTTGGCGAACCGCAATGACGATCGATGTGTAAACAAAACGAAGAAAATACGTCAAACAGATCGGTGTCGACGTGTTCACGTGGTCGTCCGATGCAGCGAACGTGTAAACGGTAGTACGGCGTATATCAAAGTAGCTGGCCAGCCAACCAGCCAACTGGCCGATAGTAATTGTTTGATAGTCAACAGTCGGGAATTTACACTTTCGTATGCGGCGGGGTATTCTGACGAAAAGGTCGATTGGCAGTCGGATGTGGCACGTATCTCGTTAATTGTTCTGATCTTTAGTTTTTTTTAATGCTTCGTCAAATCTGACATAATAATAATAATAATAACGACTTTATTGGTGTAAAAAAGCGAATAAGTAAAGTAACACAATACAAAAATAAAGATACAGAACCGGTACCCGGAACCAATAGGCGAGGTAAACAGCAATGTGGCTGATACCGACTGCCTTACTTATAAATGCATAACTGATTGCAGATAAGTGAGAAAATAAGAAGATAGAAATTCACGATCGACACAATTATCTCAAATACTCCGGTCTTGTCGCGTAAGATCTTACTGGGCAGAGAGAGGAGTGTCGATAGTGAGAAATAAGAGTCTCACGGGGTGTTTAAACAGATAACAGGTGACGGTGAGACGACTTGCGGCTGTCGTGGAGGAAAGGTCTGACGTCGAGCGTTTGACAACGACACGTGGAGGCGTCTCGTGTCTTCTCGTGTAAACGCGACCGCTTGATCGCACGTTTCCCACGTAGAGCACGAGAGTTCGCGAGTCGGCCGAGTCGACTTAAGCGAAGAACGAAACTGGCCGGTCGTCTGTGGACGTTAAAAACGCGCTGAGCTCGCGGAAAAAACGGCCGGCGAGCGCGGCGTCATGAAGGTTGACCACCTCTGCGACGACGCGATTGTACCCACGTGCGATGAGATGCGGAGGAAGCGAGCGATCGATACGACATACAGGGTGTGTCTGAAAGAGTTCGGACGAGCTCTCTCTCTCACGTTGCGAAGGATGTTGGACGTTTCCAGGATCGATGAAGCCGAAGCGAAGAATGCTCTGCACCGAGAGAGAGAGAGAGAGTCGGTTTGCCAAAAGTTCCATGAATCGATGGACGGATTCGCGTTCAGGCGACGCTCGTAAGCGGCCAGGAACGTCTCGAAGAGGCTTGACGGTGCGTCGACGTCGACGGGAGCGAGTTTATACACGCGCTTCCATTCGTCACGCGCGTGTCACGTTTGCCCGTTGGTATACAAGCAGAAAGGTATCGTGAGGTAAAAGGATATCCGCGGGTATCCTTCCCAGAAGAGATAGTATGGCGCGAAGATCTTTCGCGTCGATACTTGGGTGCATTTCACGTGCCGATGATGTTATCATGCGCGCCGGCGGCTGACAGAAATTAAGGTCGGAATCCTTCCATTTAGGATGCAGGGAAATGGGCTTTCGTGAGATTACGTATCCCGAATGCTTATGCCGATCCAGTTCGAGGCTGCGACAATCATCGGACGCGAGACCACGGACTTTAAGGGGTGAAGCATTTCCTCGGGCCGCGCGCAAGCGAGCTCCTGAGGATACGGAATCCATGATGGTGGTGTTCCAAAATTATCTCCGGGCTATTCCGGGCATTTCTCGAGACGAGAGAGGAAGCGTATTCTCGCGTTCGTTCATTATCGCTTTTATCGTTAGAATTACTTCGGCTGCCGGAGTTGAGATAAAGCACGAGCACGCGAGAAGCGTATAGTTCATTAATAATTGATCGATCGTCAATGGCACATAATTTTTCGTTGCCGAAGGTTAGAAGTGTACAAGGAATTTTACGAAATTAAACGCATTGTCTCAAATATGGTCCTTGTGCAGCTCGGAGTCGTAGCTGAGAGGATACAGTGACGCACACGTTATCTTCGAAACAATGACAACTAATTGAGTAAAACCAAAGATAGAGGAATCATTATAGCTTACGTATCGGGAGTAATTAAAGTGTAAACATTCTATTGAGATAATTATCCTCAAAGAGGATTGCCTTGGGGAAAAAATGACATAATTAAGGGCGGCGTATTTACATCTGCTTGAACAGAATAGAGGAAATGATTTGTATAATTCGCACGTATTAAAGCGTATTAAAGCAAACGAGCTATTAACGAGCCAATTCCAGACAACATATCGCTCTCTTAAAAAGACACGTCACGGCGGCGAAAACGCGGTCGTTTTAAAACGCATAAAGAATGCATGCCTATAACGCGTTATAGGTTTAACCTGTTCGATCTCGTTTCGCGAAACTCGTTCCGCGGGCGAAGTGGCGAGAAAGAGTGGGAACGCGAACAAGTAGAAGGAAAGAAAGACAGGCTACACGTGTAGAAGAACGTTACACCACGTCAGGAGTGGAATTACTTATGGGAGCATTGGACACTCGGCGCGTCTGCGTATACGGGGTGTCTTTAAAAAAAAAAAAAGGCCCGTGGTGTATACCAATTTTGGTGTAAATTCGAAATTACGCGTTTCAATCCCCTCGTTTCTCATTTACCTTACCGGTTGTTCTACTCTCGAGCCCTCCCCTGTGGCGGATTAAAGTTTCAACCGCGAATTAATTTCGCGATCCTTCGCGCAGGTTGCTGCGATACAAAACGTTACCCGCGAGGAAAGGTTCGTATACGCGAATATGATGATTTTTTGAGGATTTTAGGGAGAGCTAAAACGGCGCGTACGTGAGAAAGTCGTTGAGATTTTAATTGTAGGAGTTATTTTTTTTTTTCGTAAAAATTTCTGCGCTTACGATTTTACGCGCGGCAATGGATATGTACAGATTCCACGGATCAAATTTATGTCGCTTTGCGTGTGTGCGGTATTTTCCCACTTAAGAGTTCAAACTGCGTACACACGCCCGTATCTCAAATTCTCGTGTGTATGTATGCGTGTGTATGTTATCGCATATCTCTTTCTCTCTCTCTCTCTCTCTCTCTCTAATAAATCCGTCAAGGCTAAGAGCGCGTCGTGTTTGTGTATCTTGAGCCTCCTGCAAATTTCTTAGATTTTTCGACGGTAAATCTCTCGCCATAGAACACTATTTCGGCTTGGGAAATACTTTCTTTCTAAAAGAAACTTAACACTTCAGTGCGGACCGATGATTTCCCCGAGGAGACGAAATATATAAATGCACCGGAATACATCGGAGAAGCTCGACACGCGAGTCCACGTCTTCTTGCTTCGGCGGTCGACGTGGCGCACGAATCCCCCCTTACCGTGTAAGAAGGTGCACTTCGAATTGCAGGTCGCTCCGAAAATGCGTGCTCCTCCTTCCTTGCCGATCGGCAGCTCCGTAAAGAAAAAAAGAAAGAAACGGGAAACCAGTTCTCTTTCTCTCCCTCTCCTTTTCTTTCTCTCTCTCTCTCTCTCTTTCTCACGATTATTAATTAGCAGCAATTATCGTTAATTGTATCGATTGGATCGCTGCGTGGACTCTTTTCTCGAACACTCTCAGGACGAGAATCGTGAATCCAGCCAAGATGGTATTCACCGCGTACGCACGTTACACGTCCGCAAATTTTCACACCGCACGTCGACTTTTCGAATTTCCGATCCTGGCGCGATCACGCGTGAAAAGCGAGCCGGCGGGCGTCTCTTGCGGCCGCGGCTCTGATCCTGCTCCAAGAGAGCACCCTCACGGAGAATCGTCCAGAATAACGACCCCTCTCTCTCTCTCTCTCTCTATACCACCTCCTCTCAGATCTCGTAGTTTCGATTCGATTCAGGAAAACAGCAGAACGTAAAAACAATCACACACACTCGCACAAACCGCTAGTCGAGCGGGAACTGAGACGGTGGCGCTCTGATGTCGCTAAAAACCGAAAAGCTTTCTTCCCGCTCTCCCTTCCTCGTTCCTTCTCTTCGTCGACGCGCTCCCTGCTTCTTCGTTCCTCTTGCGTGCTCCGACTCACCCAGTCTCGCTCGCCGACGTTTTCCCCTCTTCCTCTCTGGCGCATACTACGAGACGACGCTCCCTCCCTTTATCGCCCTCTACCCCTCCCCTGCGGTCCCCTTCTTCCACCTTGCCCTCCCATTCCGCGTCGCGTTCCGACGCGTCTCGGTTCTGAGGCGCCTCTGCGTCCCTCGGAATGCCGCCGAGTTCCGATATTAATCGCTTCGCAGAGTGTTGTGTTGCGAAGTTATTTTTTGTTTTCAGTTTTTGATGACCGTCTTCCCCTCCTCTGAAAATGTTTGACTTTGAAACGTATTCGAAGCGACGAAGTTCCTAGACGGAACTCCGATAGCTGACGCGTCGTATTTCTTCGCGCGTTCGATGCGTTTCGAAGTGTGCGTATACCTGGCGACGAAATAACGTGTCGTTTCGACTCATAACATCGCAGTGAGAAAGTGAGGCGCTTCATTCGGATGAATCGGCTTGGAATGACGCACTGCTCGCCTCTTATGAACTTCTGGACGGTCAAACACGCCCGAAACGCTTCGTCCCCTCGAAGGCCTGAATTATTTCGGAGCGACCGCGCCCCGAAGAAAATTGAATAACGTGGTTCTGAGAAGGGACAGATGTTCACATGGAAGAAAAATTGTCTAGCTTTAAGTGGAACACAATCTCCAGAGCATCTCGTTTCGGGACGATTTTCCGGGCGGATCGTTTCGCGGCAGATACGTTGCGAAGCGTACAGTTTTCAGGCGATTTATCCTATGTGATGCTGTATGTTTATATATATATTTGTAACACTCAGAATGATATCCATGATATTGACAGAATATTATTTAACCCTTTTAGTGCCGGGAGCCGATATATCGGCTCCTGCTACACCGGCGAGAAGTGCCAGAGCCGATATATCGGCCCGCACCTTGTAGCGCTTTACTATTCGCATTGCGAGAGATCTCTATCAAAATAAATTTAAAATACGTTATAAATAGTCTAATTTCATTACGAGAGAATTAAAATAAATAATTTTTAAATATTGCTTTTCGTTTGGTTTTTATGAGCCTTTTACCAAATCCTAGTAAAATCGGCCGGTTATCTTCGCATAAGCACCTCTTTTTCGCCCGGCACTAAAAGGGTTAAGCAGTATTTATAAAGACCCAAAAGAGTGATGTTGAATCCTTTTTATTTGGGATGCAATTATTCTTATCGCAAAAATGCGATGGAAGATAAATTTGTAAAGTGTGACACAAGAATATAGAATTTCTGATATTAAGATCAATGTTTGAAGTTTTCATGTAAAAGTTCGAATTTTCCACGGTAATTTCCGCAAATATTTCAACATTTCGAGCGTTCTCATTCAATTAACGTTCCATTATTTTTCATCGCAGAATGCGCTAAAATCGTTTGCCGGCGTGTCGCCGTTACTTCTCGACTCGAGAGGACGTCTGTGAGATTCCCTCTCTCTATCCTCGTCTGAACGAGTTCGGGACTCCCTCTCCTCCCTCCCGCCCGCGCGTCTCCCTCCTTTTCTCTCTTTTCTTCCCTCCGTCCTTTTCCCGCCGGCTGCTCGCCTGCGTTCGTTAATTTGCACATCTGTGCCAAATAATGCCAGTCATTACCGTCGTAATCCTTAATCGTAACCACCGATTATACCCTCGGCTCTTAATTTTGTCAATACATAGCACAGATGTGCGTGTATATACGTATGTGTGTACGTGTGCGTGCGTAAACTATTTCTGGAATTTCCTTGCATTCGATGAATCGTATTAGTCACGCGTGTCTCATGCATTCAGAATTTCTCAAATCGTGCGTATCGCGATAACAGCGATAATGAAAAGGAAGTATCCCACCTATTCAAAAATACTTCATATCGATTTAAACTGCTATGGGTGACGAGAAATCCTTTTTGAGTAATTTCGAAAAATTACTTTACCAACGCTATATCGTTCTGTTTATCAAACGCGTCCATTATTGGAAAGTGTATTGCGTGTAAAAAAAGTCATAAACAAATATTGTTGCTACGATATAGTAGAAGGCCGATATTGCAAATATGTCAATTGTCGCACGTAACATATACGCGTTCGAGTGTTGCAAAAAGAAATGCGATAACGCGTTTCACGCACATGTAATGAAAGTACGTAATTATTATGCATCCGTCAGGGCACTAGAATGGAACGTGTAATTAATAGATGTCGCGTCGCATTGATACTCGACGATTGAACCGCGTTCATAGTATATATTTATCTCGATGCTAATATGTAGTGCGAGTGAATTTGTTTCGTAAGACACTACGTTATTATCAGAGAGTATTATTAAATAGCGCTATTAAAGAGTTATCTATGTTATGAAAAGATTAGTTCGTTCAATAATCTCGTGGCCTGGCTAGAATAACGGTCGATGGGCGCGTTTACGTAGCATGAAAAAGGCGTCTCGGGAGAAAGATATTTGTATAATAAGGTATTTTAAACACGAGATGCTTGAAATTTATCCCGAATTTATTCGGCTCGAACTTCACACGCTACAAAGTACATTTAAGCTCACAAGGAGAGAACGCAATGAGCACCTCGCCAATTTTGATCTTTTTACATGTGGTGAATCCACATAAAAAATAAATAAACCTGTGTCCGAGTCTGTTTTGTCTAATACGTCTTCTAAGTAGTTTTTAATGTTTGAAATTTTCAAGCTGAGTAGTGCAATCAAGAGTTCGACAGAAAGGAAGTTAGCAAGCAGCACCACGGAGCGCAATCGGTGGTCGCAGGACTAATAATAGGTAACAGTAGGAAGAACGCAATATCGAGGATGCGAGGTAGAAAATGATATATAAATGTTGAAATAACGTCTCTATAGTCCTTAATATCACAGTAGGATTTTTCATTAAAATCCTAAGTGGTTTAGAAGACATCAAAAATAAAAGTTGAACAAAATACATTAACCTCAAGGAATATGTGTGAAGAGTGTCATCTTTAGTTGCGAATATCTCAGCTTCCGAATGGACAATAGTTTTCCAACTTTACAGACGTGTATCTCCATCAATATGCAGTTAAAATTTAAAAGGATTCTTAAGAAAATGACTTGAAACCATCAGCTATCTCAAAGGTATTTAGACTCTCCTTACTTTCCTCATCTCTTCGTTAGAAACACCGAGTGTCCTTCTAGCGGATATCGTCGCGGATTCTTCGCGAAATACGATCAGCCCCGTCATGCGGTTGATGTAAAACGATACACGCGCGAGCTTCGATAGTGGCCGATAGTGCGATTAATAAAAAAAAAAGTGGTGGATAGACGCAGAAATATGGAAGGAAACGGCGAGACAGATCGTTGGATCGCCGTTACTGCGTACTCTCTTCGTCGAACGTTCATCGGAAAAGTAACGTATCGAGAAAAGTTATCGAGCTTTAAAGAGGATTGCGTAAATGTGTGAGCGCCATTATTCGCCTCGTTGTTAGATAATATGCGGCCGCTCTATATTTAGGTTACTGCGCACAAAGATGAGGGAGTGCTGGAGAAGGAGAAAAAAGAGAGAGAGAGAGAGAGAGAGGGAGAAAGATAGAGGGAGACAGGAAGGCTTTGGAGAGAAAAAACATCAATATCCATCCGTTTAGACAAATCAAAGCGTTAAGTGCATCAAATCAAATGCGTCAAAGCAGCGATGTACAATCAATTGACGGAGAGAGAGAGAGAGAGAGAGAGCGGCGGGACAGGAGGGAAGCGACGTCATATTTCGATATTCAGGCTTGGGGTCACCGGACAATGGAAAAACCATACGTGTGACTGCTTGCATGGATCATCCTCGGATAATGCCGGGTTTGACGTCAGAGACGTGTATACAAAGAGGGAGTACAAAAGTAGCGCGCATCGTCGCGATATTGTGCAATCGTGAATAACGCGAATATATCGCTATTACGTTTACGCAATTCACGGGAGGTATTTTTACGAGGCGTCATGAAACTTACGACTCTTCCATGTAACGTGTAATATGACGAAGAACGAGAGAGCTAGGAAGCGAACGAGGAAAAGTTTGCTTTGAGTTCGACGACGATCGAGGATAAAGACGCTGCGAATCGCTACTTTCCGACTCAAATTATCGACGCCTGTTAAATTTATTCTTCACGGAACACGTGTTCGTTGAGGACAAGTTGAGCGTCGCGTTAGTCACATCTGGGTATGAATTTCCACCATACTTCCCCCCGAAAACAAGTTTCCCGTAGTCCCGACGGTTTTACCTGCCTGCTTGAGAGGAAAATGATTTTACTCCGAATATTCGGGAGAATATCGAAAATCAACGAAGTATTAACACCGTTTGTTACCGACGAATTTCTTTTTTTTTTTTTCACGCAACTGCGTAAAACAGACTTAATTTGGTCATGTGGGCATAGGAGAAAAGAAAACTTCCACTGTGACGCGTAGCGTCTTGCGACATCATTGTGTCACATATGCGTGACATTGATGGCGAACGTGCGTTAACATAACACATCCGAGAATTTGGAGCCTTCGGACTCGCACGTCAATTCAGCGTGATGAAGTCTCACTCATATGAAATAACGAATAAGGAGAGATAACGTGACGCGGCGGTAAAGAGGACTAAGGGAGGAAGGAGGACGGCGCGTCAACTCTCGTGCGTTGCTATTAATCGTAATTCAAACCGACTCGTTATCATCGGCAGAGAAAGAGAGAGAGAGAGAGAGAGAGAAAGAGAGAACGCAAGGCGTCAAGCAGCGGCGGCGACGACGGAGTCACGATCATGCCAAGGCCGGCGGCGATCACGACGTCGGCGTCTCAGATGAATCGGCCGACCGGCGACGCCTCGTCGTTATCGTCGTCTTTGCTTACGATATCGCCGATACGCGTGTGCATACACGCGCGCTTCACGTGAATTTCCGTCATCGGGGCGCAGATCGTCGTGCGATTCGGCGCGACTCGCGGCTACGTTGTTGCGATTCACGTGGCCGCGGGAATCGCGCGTGCGCGCGCGATAAGCCTCGCTAACGATTAGCTTTTCGTCGTTATTTCGTCATCGCGCGTTATTATTCCGTCGTCGGTGACGGAAGAGGAGGCGATCGCAGCGGAGCTTCGATTTCGTGAACGCGTTCCCTCGCCGAGATCGGACACCGGAAACGGACAGATAGTTACGAACGATACAGAAACGCGATAGCCGTGTAACCTTTTCGTTTCCAAGTAGTTATCGCGAGTTATCAAGAGCCTGTTCGTTGGGGGGAGTAGGCGGGGAGAAGAAAAGAAACAGCAGCATGTACGCGGCGGAGGGGAGGAGGGGGCACGATCGATAAATCGTCGGTTTGCCGTTCACGAGCTCCGGCGCGCTCGTCCGTTTGCGACACGTGTATTTACGCCCGCCAGTAATTACATACATTACTTCGCGCGTAATTATGCCGACGCGTGCAAAATCGCGAAATGCGTCTTGAGAATTCTCTCAAAGCGGTGTATTTAATTAGCGGCCGCGAGCGAGCAGTCGCCGCCGCCGAGAAGGAAAAAAAAGGACGGCGACGTGAGCAGGACGTTTTTGCGACAGGACAGTTCTGCTTGGATTCCGAGGCGAGATTTATCGTTTCGCGTGGATTTCTCCGGTTTCTACCGTTTCGCTGCACACCGGTACGCGCTGGAACGCAAGGCGTGACACTCCTGCGAAATATTCCCTCACGCGTGTGTGTGTGTGTGTTTGTTGTTCCGTGTGTATAAACGAGAATCCAATACCGCGATAGTCGCGGTGAGACAGCGCGGTGCGATTAGAAACATGCCGGCTGTTACAAATGCCGCGGAGACATGCAAATACGTTAATTATTCCGACGGCTCGCCGCTTTTTAATCACTCGCAAGCTCTGCCGTCATTGGTTTCATTCGCGTCTTGCGTAACGGTGTATTGTCACCGACGCGGGTAGAAGCGTGTTCGTTAATGAACATCTCGCGGCGCAGAGGTAACCCTCGATCGCCGCCGATCACGATCGTGTCATTATGCAAAGAGAAAATCCAACCTGCTCCTGAAGAATTCGTTTCGCATTACACGCGTTATCTCTCTTGCGTTATTCGCGCACGTGGCGCGATTTTTTCCCAGCCGGCCGTTCTTGCGCCGGTTCTGCAGGCGCGATGATATAATGTCTCGTTAGAATGCAACGCGTGTGTTATCGATGAAAGAGTTTTACGCGACCGACCACGCGACCGGTTCGTGCTGCGGAGACGTGAAGTCCTTAAAGGAGGGCGAACGAGATATATCGCTCGCGGAATAAAGTAGATCAATACGCGAGCCGGCCGATGAACCGTTCGCGGCGACTGTCCGCCCGATCACACACGAGGAAAATTTCAATGTTCGCGCGCGCGCGAGACGTCTGCGGAGTGACGCACGTGTGCCGCGCGAAAATACGATAAATGGGAATTAATCTTTATCTAGGCACGCTCTGACGCACAGAATGCAACGAATGAGAGAAGAGGGGCCGAGCGGGGAGCAGTCTGCTGGGGTCTGATAGCGCGCAGCCAGCGGCTTCTTCCCCCTCGGTCGTGCAACTCATCTTCGTAGGGTTAATAGAACTTGGACCCGGCAATTTCGTTCGTTTCAAGTCAGAGTCCGAAGAACGATACGCGCAAGACTGCGCGGAAGATTCGCGTCGTCGCACCGCGATGTTTTGTTAGATCTCGATAAATCTCCTTCGTTAGTTTCTATCCTTGATTTACATCGAGGTAAATTATTCTCTCTAGATGCTTGCGTCTGTACTTCCTTCTCGATTACTTGTTGAGATTTCCCCTTCCACGAAGATCCTTGTAGATCTAACGTAAGGAATAATTGTAGATTTTTTAAGTTTCAGAAGAGAAACGTCTTTTCTCAAGTTTTCCGCGAATTTTTTCGTTTCTCACCTTCCTTACTGGAAGAAGTGAACGTGGCAGATTTTAACCGAACACCTGTGAATTTCTCTAAATGAATTTTTCTACTCTTGGGAGACAGAATCCGAAGAAAACCGGGATGATGGGGAAAATGAGGAAAACAGTTTTTCCAGGGCTTTAAAACTGTACGAGTAACATTGAAAGTATTAAAAACATTGAGCTGACCTATGTGTACATATGTAGGTCTGATCACGGACGAACAAAGAGAGAGAAAGAGAGAGGAGAGAAACGAATAACGCGAGAGACGCAATCACGAACTTCGAACTCTCCTCATCCTGCGACATTGTCGCGCCGGAGTATTTCGAAGAGACAATTCATAAATGAAACTTGCTGCGACCACGATTGTGGGACTCGTACTCAACGTTTCTCTCTTCGCATTAATTCCGATTTCGCAACAACAAGTTATCGTTTTTGCGGTCGTGATTTGTAGCCAACATTTATATGCGTCTAGGAAATATTGCCACGTAAATTGAGGAAGATACGTGATTTTTTATTCCAGTCGCACGTGAAATCATCGCGGAAGATCTTTGTATCGTGAAAAATGGAAAAATACTCAGTTATTTTCTGTAATATCGTCTGAAAGTTCCTTATCACAGCCCTTGAACTCTCTCCTTTGTTTAGGCTTACGTTTGTGCTCTCCCGACCCTCGTCGATTTTCCCTACGTCCTCAATAACACATTGAAATATCACGACTCGTGCGAAGAAGGACGCAGCCGTATTTATTTGCGTCGTCGGTCCTCTTTCTCTCTCTCTCTCTCTCTCTTTATCTATCTCTCTCATCGCAAACAACTTATGACTAGCGTGAACTCGTGAGGAAATCTCGTCTAGAAATGTATCTATCTGCAGAAGCTATCGAGCTACCGAAAGCACTCTTAAGCACACCTTTCGGAGGAACCACATCCCCGAGATTCGGTGTCCTTCCGTCGTCAAGTTCGCTCTTCGACTCCAAATATCACGGTGTTCCCCATCGACAAGCGCATATCGCGATATTCGTCCCGATTATGGGGAATAAGGACGCGCTGGAATTTACCTACGTTGTCGTCGAGGATCGATAAGGAGCGCGCCGCTCTGCTCCGCTCCACGCTGCGCCGCGTCACGCCGCTTCACTCCGTCCTTCGGTTTCCGGAAAGCGGTCGCCGATCGCCAACTGCTCCCCTCGAGATATATGTTCACGTCAAAGTACGTTTCTACGCTAACCTCTTATCTCTTTCTCTCTCTCTCTCTCTCTCGACTGTCTCAGAGCGTAAAACCGTAGCGCACCGACGACCACCGAGAACGTGATGTGTGCTCCCCGGTAACTTTGCTGTAACTGGCGGATTTTCACTATGACGACTGTGTGACGACCGGACGACCAGTGACGTGACAAGGGTGTATGCCTTCTCGGGGCGCTCAGTCCCGGCTCAGCTCTCTGTTGCACCCTTCTACTTCTCCATTGTTCGATCGTACTCTACGCTGAGAGGAAAATCTTTGATACTTCTAACTGTAATCATTACAGTGAAAGAATTAGGGCCCGGGCACAGGAAGAAAGAAATAAAAAATAAGAAATTAAATATATGGAATTAGGAATAAGATATCAGGGATAAGCTGTAGTTTAAGACTCGGCTCTTTCGAGTAGCCATAATGTTTTTGTCATAGGCGAGAAACGATATGCGGTAAGTTTCCTGTAGCATGTAATTTTCTTTTGTTAGTTTTCCCGAAAAAAAAAAGTAATGGTTTTATAATCATGAAATTTGTAAAATATGCAGGAAACCGAGGTATCTGGCCAAAATCATTGTACTATTAAACTCTCTATTCTTTTCTTGTGAAATGGTTGTCCATATGTTGAAATTTAATCCGTCGTTTCTCATCCTTTTCATTGTGACTGAGCCCTTATAAAGCCCCATTTTTCCCGTAAGTGTTACTGTAATGTCGGTGATAATAACCTTACATGCATATTGCTACTGCTATTTTATTATGGTTGAAACTATAAAAAGAGTATAGTTGAGGCTGAAAATAAATATACTTTCTCTTAGTGTAGCTCGAGTGACGTGTCCTTCATTCTCGCACGTATCGATACAAACAGCGCAAAATCTATTATCGGTTGTTAGTGAATCAGTTTCCCAGTTCGTTATTGGTATGATAACTAGTGAAACGACAGCGTTAGAGAGAACGTTTTTCTGTCTCACTTGCTTTCTCGCACTTCTCGCTTTCCATTTGTCTGCGTTACATTTTTTCAAAGAACACCCTTGTGTGTATTTTTGTACTTTTGTTTTTTAATATATTTCGCTTCGATTCCCATTACTTCTACTTCCCTCCTCTTCGGCATTAAATGTCATATCGGGGTGTTTTGCCTTGCAGACATTCGAATTGAATACGTCGTGTCTAAATATTCGCGCGACTCGGAGCTGCGTTTGACAGTCTAACAGCTGTGAACGTTTTATGCATGTTATTGTTATTGTTGTTGCTATTGTAGTTATGCACTTTACTCTTGGACGTTCCCGATGTTTTATCAATTCAGAAAATTCAACGCGAAATTGAAACACGGAACAAATCAGACGATATTAAATCGACAGACGGATAAATCGTTTGGGATTTTCCAAGCGGCGATCGTGAACATCTAAATACGCTCCACCTGGAACGTCAGGTGGCAAGGCTGTTACAACACGAGGCCGAGCATACGGCTCTGTCGGTGAAATGAACAGAACGATCCTCACGGTGGGTTTTGAATAAAACAGCTGACTCGTCACGACAGCCATTGGTCGCTTCTGTTTGAGCCGTCGATGTTGTCCACGAGCGTCAGCGTTCCGAAAGTCTAGCGTTTTGTGACGCGCGAACGTTGAAGATAAGGGGGATACAAACTGACAGCAATCTCGGTTCGTCAATAATAATACCGATTATTACCTATATGGAAATAAAATCTCAATAATCAATCGGACAAATCGACCTCCGAGGATCTTTACGCTTTTCGATGTCATATTTCGCCTCGCGAGGAACGTCATTGGAGAATTTTTCGAAGCTCCTCGTATAAATCCAGACGAAAATAAATGTCAATTTCAAAGCTGCAAGATCGGCAATGTTCGAGTATTTCTCAAAGAGATTTAGCATTTCTTACCGTAGAAACTCGGAGGCGACCGACCCGTCAGGTTGGTCGCGCGCTCGGCGAAACGACGCTGCCGTCCTCACCGTGACGCAGGCGCAGACGCCGAAGGATCTGCCTTATCAACCGATATTACATCCCGGGGTCTCGCCTTGGTCGCATCCGAGGTGTCATCACGTGAAAATGATGGGGGAACACCTTGCGGCGCGGACGATGGTCGCGCGTGTGATCGCTCGCGTGTGAATTCTCGCGAGATTTCCGATCCACGACCGGAAACGGACGTCCGCGATTTTGGCGAACTCTCGTTGGCGAGAAAAAAAACACCGGTAAGTGGCGGACGGATTGACGTGCGTGCTTTCGACGTGGTGCGTATGTAGGTATGTGCGTGTGTGCATGTAAACGAGCGAACGTAAATCGTACCTCGTGCCTGCTGCGAGCCTGAAGGAAATTGTCGGCGAATTGCAAATCGGCCGCCGTGACTCGTCGTGCAATTTGGTTATCCCGACTTCCGGTGATCGATGGCGGTTAGTAGTGTACAAAAGAGGCGGAGGAGAGCGGGCAGAGCGGGTGATCTCGCGTTGAAAGGAACGAATTGGAGGAGGAGATGATGGGGGAAACGTTCCCGGTGTAGGAGAAACGATTTTTCCTTGAGAACGTAAAATGTCAAACGGGAAAATCACTCCGTTCGTGCATCAAGATCGTCACGCACACATCTACCTTTTATCGATAAGACAAAAGAAAAGAATACCTGCTGCTGAAAATATCTCGGTTATCGATGCTTCAGAGAGGGTGGTAATTTCTCTTGTCGCGCTCGCGAAATTAGCCCGACTTTTTTACGGTACGGCGCTGTCCTCGATTTTGAATTGAGCGTTCACGGTTGTGACTCGAAATGCGTGCACGATGTTCCGCGGGAGATCCGCAGATTTAAGAACAGATCCCAGTCGCGCTCATAATCCCGACGTGAAATTCATTCATGCGAGGACCATCCGGTGTGTTACGATAGTGTACACAGGATAGAATTTCGGACGTGAATGGAGCAGGATTTATATACACGCACGCGATTTACGAAAGGTAGTTTACATAAAACCGGATATTCTGTCATATTTACGCCACCGTCGCATTTATTTACGTTCTACGCTGTCTTTTCACAATAGTTCTCGTAATCGTTCATTTCGTATATACAGCTGAATTTATTAATATGTTCCGTATATTCGTAAATATTTTTGCTTTCCTGAGTTCTGAAATCCATTGACTTTTTTTCGTAACCTTGATCTCCGACTTTTGGATCTGTAGATCTTTCTTCACCGATCGCATTATTGATAGATTACACAGAGACTTGTAGATTTTCAGAATTGTAAATATTAAACGATACAAGAAGATTCCTCTTCTGATTTCTCATCTTCGCAAATGAGAAATTCTCAAATTACATTTCTGGCTGAATAATTGTTTACTCCTCTTTTTCTATTTGCATAGAATTCCCGTTGATTAATTTTCTCGAGCAAATTTTAACTTCGTCACTTCGCGACATGAATATAAATAACAACGCCCGCGTCCCATTATTATTTGTACTACGCTTCATTTCGTCTCCATTAATGACGTTGATGAAGACAGAACACCTCACAACATTGACGTCACTTTGGCTGAGCGAAAGCGAATCTCGGTCCTCTTTCTCTCTTTCTGAGAGACGTCACGAGTAACGTCATACATTTGGAAAATCGATTGAGCCTGTATAGGCTCACCTCAACTTTCCCACTGGTCGGCTATAAGCTCGATAGCTGAAACGGCTGTACGAGATCTTCAACTCCAACTTCAGCTCTTGAGGAGTAATTGAATGTATCTCCGCATCCGCCGATACGATTAGTCTTTTTATATATCTTTTGTATCAAATATAAATTTGGTTGAAGGGCTACATATTTGAGCGGCTCAAGAAACGTTTAATGTTTGAATTTTTCTGCTGGTCACATTATTAATTTTATGAAGATATTCTTTTGAGAGATGATTCTTTATACTTTTATTTAGATATCACATGAAGCTCATTACAAAAAGTTGAATGTGTAACGCTGTTATTATTGTTTCCGTGAAGCTTGTAATTGCTAATCGATATCTAAAATATCTCGGGAACTATTGGGCTGATTTAGCATTAATATTGCATAGATATTTTTAGTAATATTATCAAGATCTAGGTTTTGTCATATTTCGAAATATTAATTTTTGATAAAGTTATTAATATTCGAAATCAAAAGTACAATTTTCCGTCAAAAATTTCTTCTCTTTCCGTTTATAAAAAAAACTATAATAGATATAAAAAAAATCATATAACAAAGACTAAATAATCTTACTAAGAATATCTATGCAAAACTATAAAGCAATTTGTGTAAAATTGGTCCAAAGCTCCCGAGATATTTTGGGTACATGGAGAAAAAATTGTTACGTTCAGGTAAATATTTACTAAGGAATATTGGAGTAGATTATTTGTTTTATTTCATTTTATTTAGAGGAAATGGTATATTTTGTTTCCAACAAAAAATTTATTTCATTGTGTATTAAATATTGTTCTATTGAAGCGGGAAAAAAAATTTTTTAATATTTTTGTAACATGTATATTTTTATAAATGTTACTTCTTTCAAATAATTTATGCTTGTGGCAACTATTGTAATGTTTGAATGAAATATCAGAAAAAAATATACAAAAAAAATCAAATATACAAAAAAAAGTCGAATATATCAAATATACAAAAAAAAATGTTATTTGATATAAAAATATTTATTGATTGGCAAATCAAACAATTCTGTTGAATTCAAGAAATTTTAGTAACTCCAAAGAAATCTTCTTCTCTGTGCGTAAAAGCCATATCAAGCAGTAGTGTCTAAAATGTGAATTAATCCAAGAATTAATCTCCGAAATATTTAGCTAATAGTGGCCGTGGGCGCGGTTCTGAATGGAAAACAATCGTGACTTCGATTATCACGACTTGTGTTTAATTATGCGTTATAGCAAGCTTGTTAGCGTATTGCGGTTAACGTGGAGGTGCGCCGCACACAACGCAACCTCGAGCTCTTCGCGTGCTGAGTGATGCAATTAGGCTTGTGCAGGTGAATGATGAACTACGATGAACCGCACATGTCCGTTACTAATTACAATCTCCGTGCTAATTGGAGATCGACGCGAGTGTCGATCAGATCGGGAGTTCGCTTAAAAGTAACGTCTCTACCCATTCTCGACACCGTAAACGTTCGAACGGTTAATGTATAATTAACTGTACGCCCCCCATGATGGACGTCGTTATTATTATTATTACTATATGTTATTAATCTGCTATATTATATGACAAAAATTTCCTTCGTGCGTTTATGTTCAGCTCCAGGGCAAGACGCGAGTTTGGCCCAGTATAAACATTGGTAGTTAACTAGCGTCTCTCACATCTCTCTCTCTCTCTCTCTCTCTCTCTCTCACGGTGAAATGAGTGCGGTGATATCGTGGTAAATAAGTCATTTGGAGAATTATAATGGCCCAAGCAGCGCTCGTGTATTTTTCACGCGATGTGCAGCAAAACACGGCCGGCGCTTTAAACATTCAGTGCATTTTGTGCACCTTTATTTCCTCGCCGCAAAGGCTTGCTTTAACGAGAGGGATGAGCCGTGAGTCCGAGTTCCGGGGGAGAGTTCGAAGGAGGAAACACGAAGGTGGATTTATGCAACATTAAGGTCTCCCATGCGCTCGTTAAGCTCGTTTCCCTTTTCTTTTCCCCCTTGCTGCCTCCCCTACCCTCCTGCTTTCTTGCTTCACGGCATAGATCGGCGGAGCTACACTCGTAGCTTGCAAATTACGGCGCGCTTCTTTTATGCGCCGTGCCACATTTCGGCCGGATGTCGGGTCGCTGGGGGTGTGCTTACTACCCCCGGCTACGAGAGTAGTGGAAAGGAGACTTCGACCCGCCCTTTCGAAATGTCAAAGGTTGCCGCGCAAGCCGCATCGACGTACCCCCGCTTCCCAGGAAGCAGGCCCGCGCGAATCCGATGGTATTGTTCTTGCTCGTTGCGCGGGATAATTCGCTATCAACCGCCGTCTCCGGACGAATCGCAATATTTCCGTTAATTTAATTAATTTTTTACGAGGAGGTGGGGGCAGAAAAGGGATGGATTAACGCGAGAGCGCGCGCGCGAGATCGGGGGATTTATTCGGAACGTACGTCTACCTATCGACCGAGCGAATATAAAGGTTCACGAGGCGAAAATATTCCCGTCAACGTTGGCACCGGCGGGATCGACGATAATAATAAATCACTTCTCGCTCGGTCGTAAATAAAATTCGCGAAGCTCAATCGAACGAGAGATCGCGCGAATCCGTGCGCGCGGGGCGCTTCACGCTCGACGAGCGCGCCGGAGACACGCACCGCGATTGGTTTGGATCATCTCGCGAAGGGGAAAACGAGAAAAACATGTGCGATCGATGACGATTTATTCGTCCGGCATGGAACGGTGAAACAAATCGCGAGCGGGCGTTCCTGTTCCATCAGGCAAAAAATCTCGTGTCTGGCGGGGTTAATAATAATCTTAACGACCTCCGCGTCATGATCGATATGCGGAACCTTTTGGTATTTTCGCTCAATTATTGTATTAATATCGTACACTCTGGAATATGGCGACGTAGGGTCACACATACACGCATACACACTGTCCGTTTCGCCGCGTCTGAAAGGTCAGGCCGACGTCAGACATTATGATTCCATCAAATCCTGAAATTCCCCGTCCGTCGGCGAAGAAAGACAAATATTTGCGACATCCGAGAGACGTAATTAAGTGCCACGCGAAAGATCCGAGAGGCTGGGAATTAAATCGCGACCCTTCCTCGTAGGCCCGCAAACAATTTTACCTTACTTCGGCACGGCGTTCAATCTTTACGGAGGCACAAACCAAATAAGGTTTCTCGACGTTCGATATTTGACGCTGAAAACCGCAAAAAATACAAACTGCTAAGAACGGAAATTTAAGACGTCATCATGACTAAAGTAACAGAAAATTATATCGTTAAAATCGGACCTATTTTGCTCTCTTAGCTTCAACTGTGTTGCAGAATCGAATATTTAACACAGCGCCGAAATTTTCACGTCTCGGACAGTCTCTCTTAAGTTATACTTGCTTGTGGTCGATAAAAAACCGCACCGCATTGTTGCTACTATTTATTCACAGCCCGGCGCGGCATCATGGGCGCAACTTTGTTCGCAAGGCAGGCAAGCGGGAAAGATGTTTTCGCGCGGGCAAATCTTTCGCGGGCGCGCGAGCGGCTTTCCGAGGAAACACTCGACCCGAGTGGAGTACGACGAGTGGGAAATATGGAAATATCTGTCGCGTGCGGTCTGGTGAGCATTGCCTTGATATGCAGGTGACCCAGCGACGAGCCGTTTATCAGTTTCCGGCTAGCCCAGACATCGTGGCGTGTCGATAAAGCGCGGATTAAACGGCACGCTACTCTTGTTTATCGCGAGCGACTAACGCTCGCTTTTAAGCGCTCGTCGCGCTTAAGTGCACTCCACCGTTAATCTCGTCTCACCGAGTAACTAAACGTAATATCCGCGTTTTCTTCCCTCTTTTGCCCGAGCGTCTCCTCTCTCTCTCTCTCTCTCTTTCTCTGTTTCGCGGGGTAAACGCGGGCGCCGACGACGACGGGCGTAAAACGGATTGAACTGTTATTTTTAAGGTTTCGCGGATGGAACTGGGCATACTCTCTCTCTCTTTCTCTCTCTCTCTCTCTCTCTTGCGTGTCAATTTCGAGCCGTCTAACGGAAAAATGCGCGACTCTAACGGGTACGCGACCTCCGTTAGATCACTCGTCGAAAATTTTATGTATCCGCGTTAAAAAACGCATTCGCCGCAGCGGGCTAATATCCTTGGATTTCTGTGAGTGAAATTCCACTCGTCGCAAATAGAGTGACGATCTAGTTTCTCAGAAATTGATATGTTAAGTATTCACTTGTATGAATTCGTTCCAAGTTTGAGATAAACATTCATTCTTGTGAGATTCCGAGTGGCGGCATTTTCACTGTCGCTCCGAGTGAATTTCCACTCGTTTCGAGTGAGATTTAGCGGGTAAATTTCAGGCTTTTAGAGATCCTACGTAATATATGTGTCGTTACATGACAGTACGAAAGCGAATATATTAGCGTATTTCCTCCTTGTATCTGTGCGCGACGACCTTTCCTTTAGAAAAGAAAAGAAACATTGGAGCAGTGTGCGTTTGCAAAAGTAGGTTGTCCGGATGAGGATTTAGAACGGCGTTCTCCGCCTATAGCCATCTCGCGTCTTTTATTCAGCCGTTCTCCCATTTAGAAATACAAAGCTGGAATTCCCGAGTTTACGCTGCGTAAGTCGGGATTTCAGTGTGATAGCAGGGAAAATGCATGCATCGTTTTCCCTCGAAACCCTGGCAACATGTGTTTTCCTCAGGGAAAGGGAGAGAAGGAAGAGGAGGTGAAAAATATATTTAAAAAATATCAAGTAAATTATGCGCTGTTATATCATATAGTCAGTTATATTCCATCGACGCGTTTATTAGTACAGCGACATCCGAGAATCCGTCATTCACTTTCGTCCCTGTATCGATATAATCGAACAGTACCGATCGATTATCGCGACCGTCACGGCGAACGTCAAACGTCAAGCGGGCGTAAAAGTCCTCCCGAGATTAGAAGCTTTCGCACGTCTTCGCTGGCGCGAAGATTTCCTCGAGAGGGCGAGTATCCAGGGAGGCTCGTGAGAACGTATGAAGCGGTACATGACGTCATTTCCTCTCTCCCGCCGGAGATTACCCGATTTATGGCAGCTGACATTTTGGAGAAACCTCGGCTCGTTTGAAAAGTCGAAGGACTGCCCCCCTTCGTCGACTGTCGAAGACGTACCGGAAACATGTTCCCCCGCGTCCTCCTCCGCTCCCACCCACTCGACAGACGATGATCCCGCCGATGATCCTTGCCCACCGTGTCTTGAGAAGCCGGATCCGCCTTGTTTCAAGCCGCCGATTTGTCAATCTGACATCGGTAACGTCGCGCGAGTCTCAATGTCGTGCTCTATATTTCGAACTTTTGCAATAAATTCAGGGCCGGACGATGCGGGGATTCCCGACGCGCGCGTACGGAGCTTTTTCTCCTTCCTCGGCTCCTTTTCAGAAATTCATCGAGAGAGAGAGAACGATGAGCTGCAATTTAACTTGGGCCGTATAACCGTCTTGTGTCATTACTTATCGCGATGTCGCGACGACATGTTGCACATAATGTGTTATATAATGACAATGCGCGACCGATTGTGAGCACAGATCCACCCAAATTCGTGTTCTGGCGAAGCCTCTTCCTTTTCGTCGCGCTGCCCCTGATCGTGATCATGTCGGCGTACAATTATGTACGGCATCGGAAAAAAGCGAAGGAACCGAGACCGCCGTTTCTGAATTTCCCTTACATGTATCGTCGCACCAAGGTATAAGTTCAACGCCATTTGTCGCGGCTGTCTGAGCGATAGCGACAAGACTCAAGGCCTCTCTTTCCACCCCCGCGAGATCTGCCGTTTCGCCGTGAACACGGGCAGATCTCTCGCGGGTGGCATGTTTTAATTTTTCCCGACGAAACTTGCGATCAGGCTTTCCTCTTGCAAAAGCTCGCTTGCCGAAAAGCGACTCGGGGGCGAATCTTGTCGACTTAATTTAAAGCCTAAAATATGATATGTCGGTTTTTGAGCGTTTTTCCCCCAAAATTATTCTGTTTTATTTATCTGATTGCGCTAATTTACCGCATCTCTTATTCTTCAGCCAGCTAGACCTATTTTTTCCCCTGTGATCCTCGCATTTATCGGTTAACGAAGACCTACGATTTCACGAAGACCTTACTCTAGCCTGTCTATATCTTAAATTTCGCGTTTCTCGCCGTGTTCCACGTGTGCGCGTGTTTACTCGAGTTTCTCGAACGGGAAGACGACTGCTGGAGCTTTTTTACGATCTCTTTTGCTCCTGGATATCCACGTAAACAAGTCCGTTTTCCGGTTTTCATCAATTCTTTATCACGCGAACTTTCGACAGTGACTTTGGAATGATCTCCGCTCTTACCGATCCACCCAGAATTGAAGAAATTGTAAAACCATCGCTCTCCCATGCGTCTTCTTTAAGACAGAGGGTGGATTAATTTGAACTCGAGTCGAAATTTCGGTTTCACATTAACTCCGGAAATTCCGTTGAATTTGAATCATCATTGAAACAGATCATCTCGAGACATAACACAAGCTATCATCTTACCTGATGTTACAAATAATTGTTGTGGAGCAGAAGAAACGACACTTAGATCAGCGTCCGTAGTCTATTATTATTTGACAAATAATAATAGCTCGCTGAATATTAGATTGCTCGTCTACTTGTAGTTGCATTTGCTTCGTACAACAAGAAATATCGATCCAAACTGCCGAGCAACGGCCCATGAATACTAATTTATGATTTACGCTCTCAATCAAAGATCGTAAATAATTCATAGCTACGAATAGCGGCATTTTAAAACCTATTTTAAACCTCGCTAATTTGTGCGTTTAATAATGCTTCTTGGAATGCGAGGCCGAGCCATCTTGAATCTGCTGACGATAGTTTATACAGTATTGCATCTGTCGCTTCTCCATTGATTTTTCAAGTTCGCTGGAATTTGTGTAAAACTACAAAATTTCGAGACTCGGGTGATCTACGAAAAAGTAAAAATCTCTCGTCGGAAATTCGGGAACGCTCGAGCATCTCGGGAAAAATTCAAATCTATCCCTCTCCTTTCTTTTTAAACAGCCATTTCCTTGGGGCGATGGCAATCACACGTTGTTCCATAATCCCGTGAAAAACGCCATCCCGCCGCATGGCTACGAAGTCGAGGACCCGAACGAGAAGTATCGTAAGAAGACGGATAATTAGGCGGAATGTGGAAATAGCTCGGCTCCTGCTGGTGGCAGCTGGAAATTACTGGACGAGATGAAAATGACGGCTTGCCTACTCGACACGCGGCGGTCGCTTTAATTTTTAATCGATCCTCGTCACTCCGGAGAAAGAGAGAGAGAGAGGGAGAGAGAGAGAGAGAGAGAGAGAGAGATCGCGGACGTGAAATATTAAATCCGAACAGAAGCAGAGACCCTTGGCGTCGCGTAAAGTTCGCGTCACACGTCCGCTGCGTGTAATTTGACGATATTTGTTCACCGGAAAATATTACGGGTATAAAATACGATATTGAAGAAGAAGGGATTAAAAAATGTTTATGTACGTGAGATCGTTATTAAAAGCGTGCTTGTATACACTGTCTCTCTGAGTATCTCGCAGATTATTATTTTTCTTACGACGGCTACAGTATGAAAAAAGACCAGTCGAGACAAACTCGAATTGAATTAAACGAACTCAATTTCAAGGTTTACGCATCGCGAATCAGCTGCCGTAATTCTTTCAGTAAAAATTTTCATGTCGCTTTAATCTCGGGTTTGTACAAAACAAGCTCGAAATTTGGTTCAACGAGGCGGACGTTAAGTTGATGCAACACATTATTGATCGTATATTTGTCGTCCGATTTATTTTATCAGAGGTGGAATTGCTCGTATTATGAAGTTGGAAATTGCAAGCTTTTGGTAGTTGAAGGAATTATATCATACGTATAATTACATTCCAGTTCCATGTTAAGTTAACCTTTTAGCTTTGACTATATTTTGCAGTTTAAATTCTTACGTTAGATTGTCGCTCTCTGAGCAGTTACTCTCTCTCTCTCTCTCTCTCGATTTTCATTCAATTCGATCGCAGTTAGTGCGACAAAACATGTGCAACTCTGAGAATTAATTTTTTCCATCTAATTTTCTTTTCGGTGTATTTAAGTAAACGAACGAAGAAATCGATGAACGACTTTGACAAGATCTTCGATTTTTAAAAACGCGATTTCACGAAATCCGTTCTTTATAATGCGTACACATATAAAGATATATCTATTTAATATATCATTTCCATTTATCCCCGTTTGCATACATGAATACATGTCATTCGAGAAATACGATCCGCCTGGCTTTCCCTTCTCGTTGATTATTTTCGAGAGACAATGATTTAACTATTATTAACACGTTGACTGTCCGACGAGTTTCGCGAGTTTCGCTTACCGTCTACATTACGTAAATTTTCGCTATCAAAACGTATAATGATAAAACATTATGTAAAATGATTAAACGGTATCATCGTTACATACATCATATATATATAGTGCATTTATCTTACTGAAGTGCCACTGAAGAGTCAAATGCCGATCACCGATGCCGACTTCCGTTGCAGTCAACCTGTTGAAAGAAAAAAAGGAAAGGGGAAAAAAGCATGTATGGTTCAGACTTGGCCGAGCCGTGGCTATGTTATTTTTTTATGATCTGCCAGATTATTTTTTTACTATTAACTACGGCTTCGAAAGAAAAACAAATATCTCATTGATATAGATATATAAAATGTGTTCCCCGGGAATACTTGGGACCCTTTAACTTTAGCGAGACTTTCTTCCCGGATATAAATGTATTGGTTGGTTCACACTATATCGTAATATATCACAGTAACATATAGTAATAAACAAATAATAACATATAGTAACATAGTTACTATATATGCTTTCCTAGACTATAATTTTTCATCATAGTCTCAAGTACCGCACAATTCCAATTTGATCTCCGAGCGCGCTCCGGGGTGCCTCTTCGAGGTGCCCCGGCGTCGAATTCGAGTAGCAACATGTGCGGAGGCCCCCCTAGTAGAAGGGGTTGAAGGTGGCTCCGCGAAGACGCCTTCACGGCGCCGCTTTTTGGTCTCGCCCTCGCGGGAGCTCGCTGGCGCGAGCGAGTGTGGCGCAGCTGGCCTCGCGCTTTCCTGGCCGTTCGGGGGCGATCAATAGACCGGGAGGCGGTGGTGGCGGTGGCGGCGTCGTCGACGACGACGGAGAAGGAGAGCCGGCTGCTCGGTGGTTGTCCGGAGGCGAGTTAACTCCACTTCGTCGACGTAACATTTCTATTATCTAACAACGATCTCTCCGCTATCACACGTCTTCGTTATCTAGGAAGCAATCCCCGGCGGCCTCGGACACCGCGTCGTGTCCGCGGGAAACAGCGGGAAGCGCGCGGCGCGTTGTCGCTCTCTATCCGCGTCGCTCGATTTCGCTCCGGCTCGACGATCCACCCACGAGATTCGCTCTCGATCGGACGCCGAACTTCGCGCTCGTTGCTCGCTTCTCGGTTGCGGGCTCGTTCCAAACGAACGCGCGATCGTCCGTGTTTGCCCGCTATCCCGGCGACACACCTGTCTCACTGATTTCGTTATCGTACGTTACCTGTTTCAGATGACAGCATATAACGATACACGCGCATTCACACCGCGAATGCAAAATCGCGTTTCGCGCGAACGATCGTCACTCTGTCATTCACCGTGAACACGCGCGCGTCTCTATACAAAACGCGGTCAACGGGATCTCTCTTTCTCTCTCTCTCTCTCTTTCTCTCGGACTGCCGGATAATTGAGGAAAAAAGAAGCGAGAGGAGCGTCAATGGAGGATCCGCCCCATAATACCGCGAGAAAACTGCCTTTTGCCGCAAAATCATGAATACGTTCGTTCGGCTGGCGCCGTTTAATTTACGGCCCTGCCGCCGTCGTCGTCGGGTCGCGGCGGCCACCAGCTCCTGATTGGTCGGCGGCGATTTCGCGGGTTCGAGACGAGTCGTGAGACTGCGATCCGCTCCCGTGTGCCAGTCGGTGGCGACGCGTCGCCGTGTTCGCATTGTGTGTGTCGTTCCTCGGTGTCGTCGCGCCCCGTCGTCGAGTCACCCCTAATATCTTTCGATTGCGCCCCCCGTGACATCATTCGCATCATCTGACGTCATTGTTTAACCCTTTTATCGGTAAATCGAATTACCGTCATCAGTGACCTGTCTTTCCCTTCTTCGTTGACCGAAGATTACGGAGGTTTGTGAGATATCGAAAGTAAATAATAATAATATACAAGGGGAGGGAATGAGATTTCGAATGTTATTATTGTCAAAAACTCGCCGAGGAGTATTGGAGTAGTTGATGTTTACTTGAATCCAGCACTTTTGTTCCTGTGTATATTATTGTGGTTAGAACCATAAAAGGGGGTGTTGAGGTATCGAGAATAACTACAATTTCTCTCAGTGCGTCAGTATCGTGACGTCATCGTTTCCTTAATTGATTACGGTCGCACGCCATGAGTTGAGATAATAACGTGCGCTTGCGGCCGCGTCCGGTGTGAGCGCCGTCAAAAATCGTTCTCGCGCGGAACACGCTCCCATCGACGAAGAGTTTTCACCGAAACCGCTTTCCGAATTAATAATTTCACGGATTATCCGTACGGTCCGCGTTAATACCTTTCGCACAATGCGATCGGCTGCGGTAATCCGCCTCGTTTCGCTTATTCACGATTATTCGAAAACCTGTGCGCCGCGATCACTCCGTTCGATGCGAAACCCCCCTCCTCGTGCATCTCGTATTCCTTAACAAGTTCCGGGCATAATAAATTGTTTAACATCCATGTGAAAGGTAGCCGCGTGAATATATTAACTCGAAGCTCGACTCGCCCGTCCGAGAACGGGAGCCGACGAGCCTCGCCTTTTTGTCATCCTCGCGCCTAAAAGCCGGGAAGGAGGGAACACTTGAGACTATTGATTGAAGGGTTAATCACACCGCGTATGCTCGACGAGCGTGATCGAAAGTGCTGGGCCGTACGAGCCGGTGGAGTGACACCCGCAATCGTTTCCCCGCGATTTTCGGTCGCGAGATACCGTCGTTGACTTAATGAAGGACTTAATGAGAAACACTTGCTAGAGAGAGGGCTACGAACTGCAAGTAAAAATTGCAAACACATTTCGGCCGGAAATTGCAACACGTGCGACGCCGACGGCGTGAACGGCGCGGCGTTTGATAACATCGCGCGCGCTTATCTGCCGCTTCCGCCGACATGGAGGAATGAAGCGATAAACGCGCAGCCTACGCGCAATTTCCAGCGCGCTACGATTACGATGCGTCGCGTGTGTATGCGTGTGTACGTGTGTATATTTACGGGAGCGGACTATAGTTCGGCGAGCGGATTTGCGTAATTGCCGCTAATTTCGTGCGCGATGTAAAAGCGAAATGCGTGTACGGCCACAAGGCGCCGAGGCCGAGCCACGTATAAATAAACGTTTTGCGTAACGTTTTGTTTATTGCCCCAGCCTGAGGCGCGATCGTCGTGGATCGTCGATCGTCCGAGGTTCACCGATACGTCGTTATCGTGGATTATATCGCACGAATGAGATATCGCGCTAATTTGCTTTCTATGCGCGCGGGATCACGGAGATGATAAGAGGGAGAAGATACGTGGGACGTGGCGAGTTGGCCAGTTGCATTCGGGAACTGTCGAGAATGATTGTTTTCCAAATGTCTCGGGACGAAATCTCATTGAATATCCGTGGAAATTTACTCGAAATGAACGTTTCGAAGTCTTAATGTGTGCGAGTAAACGTTTCAATCCATCGGAGTGACAGTGATGGATTGTTACAGTGATGGTTAAACATATGAATATGTTTATATGAACATGTCAAATTTATTTTTTAACTTTGAATGAAAATATTCACTCGACTATTCATGGTGGGAGATTTCATTCTCGAGTGACTCGAGTGACTCAGTTTATTACTCCACTTTTCAAATAAAATTTACTCGAAGAAATTTAGAAAATAGGTGGTACATCGGTAATATATTGAGAAAAAGAAAACTTGAAAATTGATTTGTGAAATATAAGATTTAATTCACAGAAATAAACGTTTATTTACGAAATAAACGTTTATTTAAATACGGCGGAATAAAATTTTATTCCTAGCAAATAAACCAATTAACAAGGAGACTTAGACTATATTTTACAAAAATATGTATTTCGTCATCAAATTTTTCTCTAACCAATAAATATTGAGGAAAATGTCACAAGAAAGTCCACATTCAACTCTAAACTCAAACCTGAATATTTCATTCAAGAATTTCATTCGAGACAAGTTTTAAATAGCAATTATTGATATGAGCGTAAGATTATCATGTTGAAATTCTCGACTGTGATCGATTGATTTGTTTACGTCTTTAGTGTATCATGGCTTTTAAATAGACTCTAAACGAAATACTTAAGAAAAAAATTGCAACGTTGCACAAACATCTTGCAAGGATTCATTCATCTTCATTTGAATCCCAGGTTCTCCAAACACGGAGATTATTTTCCACGCTGGACGCGTTGATGGCTGCTTTTAAGTATGACTAAGCACCGGTATTGCGAATATTTCCGGCACAGCGACTATTCACACGCAGAAGGATACGATATTTATGTAGCGGCTCGTATAGCGGTCTGTTAGGTAGAATCGGCGCGATTTGTGTCTGCCATAACGGACATTTCGTAATCACGGCGGGTAATTTGACGGGGAACAAACCGGTGTCTTGTCAGAGACACAGAGAGAGCTAATTCGTCAAAGACACGGTCGAAACAACGACATAACAATACAAAGTATTTGTAGCGTTTACTGTTCGTGAAGTTTGTCTAATTCTTCAACACGAAACTGTTCTACAGCATACTCAGTTAATTAAATTCTTTAACGATCAAGAGAGAAAGAAAGAGAGAGAGGAAGAACATCACGTTGGCTAATGAGATATCACAAGTCTGACGAGAGGAAGATTCGGAAAAATGCACGAAACTTTAATAACGAACAAGATAAATGTGAGATAAGCGATAGTTTTATCGGCGATACTTATTGGTTCCTCGATGTCACGTTACAAAGAAGCAAGACGCTAATAAAGAACGATCTATTTTTTTCTGTCTGTATCGGCCTCCTTTTATTTTCATTCAACGTTCGCCTGCTCTTCCTCTTCGAACGGCCTGTCGTTAGCGTAGTTGGGATTACGGTAGATTACAACCGAGATCGCAGTCAATTTTAGCCGAGGAAACGGCGGGAGACCGGATAACCGGTGGATTCAATTTGCGTAGCAGATAATAGCTCGCCACTCCGAATTTAGATCGTTCGACCTGTAACACGAGCGATCGAGAGAGGCGCACGAGGCGCAATTTCTTTCTTTCTCTGCCTTCTTACAGAGATTTACACCTGACGACGCAAAATGGGAACGTCGCTCCCGATCCCCGTCGTGAAGGATCCTTCGAGATGTCGCGAGGATGTCGCGCGGGATGGCGCACGGTGTCCTTGAAGGGGAGATGCACTTTGCGAAGATGCACGTGTGATACGGGACAGGCTCCGACAAAATGTTGATCAAGGAATATCGCATACCGATGCCTCTCACGGTAGAGGAGTATCGTATCGCTCAGCTATACATGATAGCGGTAATTATCGCGATTAATTCGACATCAGTTACTCCTCGTTGAAATTCGTGTCAATATGTGGCGGTGTGATCGGTTTGCAAGGCTCGCCCGAACGTGTTTCGCGTGTATCCTGGTGAATTTGTACGGCGGTATTCGCAGCTCGATGTTATATTTAAGAGCGTCTGACATTACAAGCCGGAGACACGGTAATCGATGTCCTGAATTTTCGAAGCGTCGAAGTCCGGAAACGTTGATTCACCCAGTTTAAAGTAGTTGGCTCGTAAATTGATTTTCTCAGGAATCTTCTAAAATTTAATAGCAGCGTGTTAATCGAAACGACGATAGGTGCGAAAAGTGACTCCCGACATCCGATTTTTAATCTCCAGCGGCCAAACTACTTTAACGGTTTTAACAAGAGACGAGAAGACGATAAGTGAGATTTATAGAAATGTTATAAAAAAAATTGCGAGATCACTGGACCATCTAGTTTTGAGGAAATTGAGATGTAAAATACACAATTCCCGATTGATAGTTGAAGTATATGACAGCCTAACCTGTAAAGATTTGGCAATATTGTACGCACCATACTTACCTTTATGGCTTTTGACTAGGGGTCCGTTTGAAGACAGAAATCTATCCCCCGACTTATTTTCATTCGTCCGTTCGGTTTCCGAGTTCATTTCCGAGTTTATCGTTCTCTCTCTCTTTTCTCCCTTTTTGCCTTTTCTTTGTTCACGAAACGCTTATTAATAATTTCACGCGGGCGGGGGAGGACGCGCGATCGCGGTGATCAATAAGCGTGATGTGACATGGGCCGTGTAATTCGCGCAGAAAAAGTCTCGGGTGGAGAGCACGGGTTCCGGTAGCGGCGTGGAGATAATCGAGAACAAGCCGTACAGCGACGGTCCAGGCGGCGACGGACAGTACACGTTGAAAATCTACCACGTGGGCAGTCACTTACCAGGCTGGTTCAAGAGCCTGCTGCCCAAGTCGGCTCTGATCGCCAAGGAGGAGGCATGGAACGCCTATCCGTACACCAAGACCCGCTACACATGCCCGTTCGTGGAGAAACTCTCCGTCGAAGTCGAGACGTACTATTTCCCGGACAACGGTCACCAGGATAACGTCTTCCAGCTGAGCGGCAGTGATTACAGGAACAGGATCGTGGGTAACGAGGAGATCGTACTTGCTTCATTGACTTGGTTGTAGCGGCAGGGGGCGGAGAAAAGATCGTGATATTTTGCGAGTCACGAGTCGAGTATCGATCGTTGTAACCGTGACTGTGGGAAGCCTGCGAAAGATTATCTGACACGTAAAAAATTTGGGTTATCCGAGTCGAAATTTTGCTCTTTTGTTTCTAACATTAGTAAGCATATTTTGTTTTTACTTTTCTTCACGCATCTAATTTCAATTATAGATGTACGTGTGTATCGTTGATATATCAATGTTGTCACATCGTTACTGTATAGTCGACGGACCGCGGAGTGTTAAAATTAAATCTGTGGAATACAAGGTTGAAGAGACAAGTAAACAAGTGTCAGTATCGTCTAAGTAGGTTTTTTATTATCAGTCTATGAGGCATATTTTATTAATCTATGAGTCTATGCAAGCACGAACTATCCTTAAGAGCATGAAAGCAGCATCGAAATGTCGACTCGGGTAAAATCGCGGTTGAATGTATGACGTGAACGGTGTATATGTGTGCATGTGTACACACGGGTGTCGGTATTGATCTTCCGATCGAGTCGAGCGAATAGTCACGTCATTTCTCCGTCTGTTCTCTCTCAATGCGTTATTGTTACCGGTTGTGAAAATATCACGACCGGTGTCGTGCATAATACCGCCTGGCGCGGACTGATCCCGTTTAACGATCTGTTTCCAAGATGTGATCGACATCGTCAAGGATCAGCTTTACGGGTCCGACTACGTAAAGGAGGAGGATCCTAAGCTGTACGTTTCGGACAAAACCGGAAGAGGCCCGCTGGAGGACACCTGGCTGGAGGATTATTGGGCCGATGTGGAAGTATACATCTCTCCTTTCTTTCTTTTTTCCTCTTTTTCTCTTTCTCTCTCTCTTTCTCTTTCTCTCTATCTCTATCTATCTATCTATTTATCTCTCTATTTCTTTTTTTTCTCTCGATCTCTCTCTTTCTTTTCTCTGTCTTTATTTTGAAGAGTTGACACCTCTCTGCTTAAGTAGTTTCACCGTTGATACATTAGCGATTCTCTCGCCGTCTAGGGACAGCAACAACCATCGCCGTCGGGAAAGTCACTAATGTGCGCGTACAAGCTATGCCGAGTAGAGTTCCGTTATTGGGGCATGCAAGCGAAATTAGAAAAGTTCATACACGACGTAGGTTAGTACCGTAATTGCTCACCTCTTCTGCCCTTTCTCACCCTTTGGATGCCGGGCGATGCTGATTCCGGTTTCGTTTTCAGCTTCAGATATACATAACGGTAGGATATAGGGTTGATATGCGATAACCCCTTCGTCGCTTAGTTTTCGGGAGAGATTATTCACGAAAAGTGAAGATTAATTCTTCCGCAGATTGTTTCTTTTTTTTTCAGAATATCGCATGCTTTACGGTCGAAGCATTGAGAGAACCTTAGTGTTTTAATGTTAGGTATTTGCCTCTCTCTGTCTCTCTCTTTCTCTCTCTGTCTTTGTAAATTCAGAATTTGCAATTTACTTTCTGGTACACGAAGTGTCTCAGAAGTTGCGCGTTTTCTCCAAACGGTCGGAATAATCTCTTGAATAATGTACGAATCAAAAAGAATCTGATCTTCCTCTCAGTACTGGGAGATCGATCGTCATCGAGTCACGAGCGATTAAATGTTGAATGTAAAGTGATATTTTTAAATTCAATCAAGTTACGAAAGAAGATAACGTCGAGTCGCAATTTGCTCGAGAGTAGTCGCGCGATTTCTGACATATTCCATATATTGTAATTCATGCATTTATTCATTTTGTCGCCCTTTGCAACGACGACAGCGATGCTTTGGTAATTAATGCGACTTCGTTAGATTTGATTTGATGTAAATTTTTCGCAAAGAGCCCGGCAGCTAAAGGGTTAACCCTTTCGATCATGAGTCTCCCACCCTCTCGTGGAAAACAGATTTGTCCGACACTCGCGAGCACACACTTTCAATTGAGCAAATTTCGATCGATCGAACTTCGGAAAACACTCGTCCTTCCGAAATAAACACGAGCCCTCCGAGTTAAGATATTTCGTCCGTTTTCCATTCTCTTCGGGATCCTTTTAAATCGTAGCTGCACATCGATGAAAATACCACGTGCTACACGTCTGTAAATTACAAAAACGATTGACCGTTTATAACTAAAGTTAACACTTTTTATACCTGTTCCTTGAAGTTAAATATCCTATTTTTAATTTCTGTTTTTAATTTTTTCTAAATCACATTTAGGATTTTAATGAAAAACTATCGTGATGTCGACGACTGATATACTGATATTATATAAGAAATTTCAGAATTCTTGACCGTTTCGTTTTGAAAATACAGCCGTAGGAAATTTATAATTCACAGTAATACGTCACGATACACGTGTACATATACACATACATTACACATACACCTCTTTCTGTTATCCGTGCTCTTCTATTAAATTAATTGGTATATGTATATAAGTGAAGCGCGCTCTCTAATAAGAAAAAATAAATAATATCTCTAAAATTGTATAATATATATTACCATTATATAATATATATTAAACTTTCAAAATTGAAACTCTCTCTTATTACTTAAATCAGGCCTGTAACCGGTTTGCATTTTTCCATGATTACCGCTGGTTGCCATCCTCACCTTTCTCGTTTCATAGCGTTTAAATTCCTTTCGGAAACGCTCGATCTCAGGAATGGTATTAAACATTGAGCAGCATGTGGGGCAACACTCGCCAAACCACACGCACGGTACGACTTCAAGCTAATACCATTCCTGAGATCAAGAGGCCAGAAGGCTACCTTTATCGTAGATAAAAACATTTTTCACGATAGGTAAACTTGCTGTTCCCACGCAGGAACAGAGAAACTAAATGGTTAACAGCGTCATTGAAAATCCGACGTTCCACGGCGCTTCAACCGCGGCGTTTCACACGCGATTAAGGCTCGCTAAGGAGAGATCAATTATGAATTTCCCGTGAACGCAACAAGCCGCAATTCTAGCTGGCTCGCGAGTTCGCTCGCGCTCGACGTCTCTCCGGAGATCCGGACAATTAGCATAATTCGCGGAGACGAGCCGCGTCCGCTCGCTCAGCACGCCGCTACGTTATCCCCGACCGCGCACTCCCGTCCTATCGCCGCTGTTCGAACGACTTTTTCTCTTCTTTTACCCCTGCTACATGATCGAAAGGGTTAATTTTAACCGGCGCACCACCCGCTCGGCCGTGCGTGAGACGTATTAAGGTCGGTTCCAGCTCTGCGGAAGACGATGTTGCGGGCGCACATACAGGCATGGGCCTGGCAGGACGAGTGGAATGGACTGACGATGGAGGACATCAGGGAGATCGAGCGGCAGACGCAGCTGGCGCTGCAACGGAAGATGGGCCTGGGTGACTCGACGGACGAGCTCGGTGAGAACCAAGAGGCGACCGTTGCGGCGGCGTCGACGGCCGGCGCGGCGGTTGGTGCGACGGGCGTCGCGATGACGCCGCAGGAATCGGACGTCGCCAAGACGTTGGCGGCCACCTTGGGCAGCATCGAGAAGAACGAAGAAGCCCAGAGCCCGCCGTCCGTCAGGAAACCGTCCGACATACCCATCATCAACACGGCGGCCAGCTCCGAGGGTGAGATCAGTCCCGAGGACTCGCCGACAGACCTCGACGAGATCAGGTAAGATCGAAGATTCCGAATTAGAAACGCGCGATGATCTCAGAGCCGATAGAATCTCACGCGATTCCACATCGGATGGTTACTATTTTTTAAACGGTGGCGCGCTGGAGCGTTCAAGGACATGCGGACGTGTCCGGGAAATCGCAGCGTAATCGGGGAGAACGTGTTTCGTGCTCGAAGAGAAAAATGTAGAAAAATGCCGAAAATGTATAAATGAGAAAAATGTGCAAGCAGAGAATTTTTGTCGAGTAACACACCGTGCTAATGATAACATTAGTCAATAAATCTCGCATCATAAATTGTATTTTTTTTTATTTCAATCTTTTCTACTTGTGCTTATGCGTTGAAACAGACAGTGACAGTAAACAAATGACAATGAAAAGAATTATTTAGCTATAGTTCGGGAAATATAGAAATTCTGAATGCAAAAATATGCTGATCTGCCGGTCGCGCAATTTATAGAATTTACATCTGGCGTTTCCGCTTGTTTCTGAAAAAAGGAAAGATCGACCTAAGTCCTTTCAGGAACAGGCTCTTGAAACGTCACGAGCATCACGTTTTGTGGACAATTATACGACGTTATAATTTTCAGTTGTTATTTCGGCGCAGCGGTAAGTTGATCGTTCGGAATCGAACTGAGATCGAGTTGCGTTACAGAGCCGCGGCCGCTAACGAGAAGGCGGACGGCAAGAAAAAGTGGCGGAAGAACAACGTGTCGATGCATTCTCCGAGTTCCAACAAAAGCTTCGACATCCAGATCGCGAATTGGAGGATGGAGAGCATCGTCAGAGAATCCGAGTCTGGCAGCGACGACGAGTTCTTCGATTGTCAGGGTAAGGTTGTTGCGGTCACGCGCGCACGTATAGCATGCCCGTGAATATCTAGGGGATCTAGAGGAGACGTTGACATTAACACGATTCGCCATAAGTGAATGAATAGATAACGATTGCGACGACACACTTGCTTTGCGCCCGAAAAATTCGTAGAAGCTCGATAGCAACGTTCGACACGTCGAGTCGGAGAGATACACGGAAAGGAATGCGGTTGTATCGATGGGATTGTAATCTTTGGGACTCGACGGCAATATTATTGAAATTAAGACGTTATACATTTGTTTGAACAACTCGAGTGTTAGTTTCAACAATGTCGAGCCAGGAAGAGAACTAGAGTGACTTTCAACGTAGCATTTCTTTTTCGCGTGGAATATTCGTGAAGCGAACGAATACGGTACACCGCTCCCGGGGTATGCCTTTCGGTGCGAGTTATGTGAGATGCGTTCTTTTAGCATCGGCGTCTTAATATCGGCGTTAATGAGCTGCTTCTGAACGTAGAACCAAGATGTCACGTGAACTGAATGCGAGAAGAGTGTGTCTTGCATAGATGCATAAGAGACGATGCATAGATAGAAGTGAAGTAGCGAGGGCAGCATGTGGCTGTGTTTTTATGTGTATCCTCTTTGTTTTCTATGTCGCACCCCATCATACTGCAGCTGGGTTCATTATACCTGTTATACGCAAAGGTAGGACACGTAGAGCGATTAAGTAGTAAAAGAGATAAGTTGCGAGTTGAGAGAAAGAGTCAGAGAGAGAGAGAGAGAGGGAGAGAGAGTGAGAAAGAGAAAAAACCGCTCGCCGTCTCTGTACCGAAGATACATAGCGCATCTGCAAGATAAAAGAATGGCCTTAACCTAACCGCGGACTTACTATAGTTTGGCGCGCACACACACACACACACACACACACACACACACACACACACACACATACAAACTTTGCATTTCTGAACGATGATTTGCGAGTAAGATTATAGACAGATCGAGCATGTGTGTGAGAGTCGAGCGAGAAACTCGCAAGGCATGCATGACTGCGTAGCGAGAAAGACAGTTGACGTAGCGGCTAACGAATCGGCTCGTATCGATAGGTAGAATTTTTATATGTAGATAGCCTACATAGATATACTATTAGATAGATCGCACAAATATGACTTCTATATAATCTAGAATTCTCGAACGATCTAATCGCAACTCAACTGCCGTTACTCCCATCGTGAATCATATTGCCGAGTGGATTGCGCGCGGCGTTGTTTGTTTTCTTCTGTTCCTGAAATTCTTCACGCCCTCTTCTGGAGTATTACATTGCGTAGCATCGAGCATCTTATTGATCTTATCAATCACGTTATTGTGTTCTCTTTATTGTTTGTATCTCGAGTCCCGTTTCGAAGCGATTATCCGGAGAGACACATTGCATAAGCAGTGTTAACGTTTCTGATTATACAGAGGACTTTGAAGATAGCCCTTCATTAGCTAAATGGAGTTCTTTGGATCTTCTAGCAGAAGGGGAAGACACGGCTGTGCGTACACCGCCCGCGGCGAATGAGCAAGGTTAGTCTGAGCCAAAAATGAAAAGGCTATTATTCTTAACGCTCGCGGCGTTATTCGGCGAAATTTTATCTCGCGATGTAATTCCATCGAATCACCACCGCCTGCACACTTTTTGCGAATTATATCGTATGTAATTATCGTTAACTTCGTGAAAGCTCTCTTTCCGCATACATTCTCATACATACATACATACACACACACATACAGAGAGAGAGAGAGAGAGAGAGGATATTGAATATATCGGAAAAAAATTTGAAGCGCGAAACGAGGAAGGATATAATACACGGCGCGACACACCGGTGTGCGAAATTCGAGCGATTCTTCCTTGTTCGCTCAACATGGAAAATCGTGGCGAGAGAAAGGGAGAGAGAGAGAGAGAAAGTGCCTCTCTTTTTTTTCATTTCCAGAGGACACGATATTTTCGCCTTCGTATCTGCAGCGCGTCGCCAGCGAACGAAACAGCAAGAGGCTGCAGATCTACTCGTCGACCAGTATCGACGTGTCGTGCCCGGCATCTCCTCAACATTCCCCCACGCATCAACCTTGCAAGATCACCGTGCTAATTATCGTGGTGCATGCCGGCAGTGTTTTGGGTGAGTCTCTCACAAGTGGTATCTCTTTTAATCCCTCTCTCTGGAAAAACGAAAATATCAATTGCATATTAAAGTGGATCAGCCGTCTAGCCGCGTCTTGATCGTCCGACTTCCTTTCGTTTCAAATCGATCTTTGAAGTTCAATTAGCTCGGGTGAATTCTGATCCCTCTCTGCGATTTGCGTGGAATCACATCCCCTTCATCTTCGATGGCAGCCAATGCCAATTTCCAATTGCCAATTTTTTGTTCTCTCACATCCACGCGTTCTCCTCCCGTTATCGATTATTGACGCGTTTAACGTTAAACGGAGAGAGTCGCTGGGAGAGTCGCTCTCGGCCGCGCTCGATTCCGAATCCTGACGAGTGACGTCCTCGATGACACGCGGGAGGGGAGAAAGACTCGTCGGTGCACCTATAAAGTCGTTTACCCGTGAATCCTTTCATTAGAAATGAGGAAGATGGAATTCAACGCAAGTCTCGCGGAGCGATCAAAGATTCATCGAAGAGCCGATTGAAACGAGAAGGAATTTCAGCGATCACGAGGGCAAGTGGACGACCGGTCGTCTAATGGAAGGAGGAACTTAGCAGCGACGCTAAATTTAATTAAGATTCTTCGCGGCGCGCAAGCTCTCCCTTGTAATCTCCTCGTGAGAGGTTTACGTTATGTGTTAGCTAATACTCTACGAGGCTATTTGATTTTCTACACGGACAAGTAGAAGCAGGGTTGAATTAACGAGGCGTGTCTAGTTGAGTGCCCCGTTTTTTGTGAAACCAAACAGAATTTCTGTTTATTATAACCGAATACTTCGGTACGAATCTGAAATTTTATCACGCATACCAGTGTTAATGGAAAATTGCAGAAATCGGTGAATGGACTGACGGTACTAATAAAATCATCGAATAAAATCATCAAATAGCGATAATCGATCTTCCGATCATCGAATACGTCTCGATCTGAAATCTACGACTCCGCGTTTCAGACGCAAATGTCGATTTAACAGCGAAGAAGTCGGACATCATGACATTCCGTGGAGCTTTCGAATCCGTCATGAGACAGCATTATCCCAGTATGGTCGGGCACGTCTCCATTAAATTCATCGCCTGTCCTTCCATCTGTACCGAAGGTCTTGGAATCTTATCAAGGTGATGTTACACTTCTACTTGCGCTCTCGTGTGTCGTTTGTTGCAGCGCCATTTGTTACGGGCCTGACATCGATCTGACAATCTGATACTTCAGAACGAATTTAATTAATCCCACGTTAATTGACCATTTTACCGTTGCAACATGAAACCGTAAGAAGAGCTTTGTTCGATCTTATTGCGACTAGTTATTTCAATCGATTTTTGCGAATCACCGGAGCTTTCAAATGTTTTAATTAATACGTTGAACGTCGCGACGGGTTGCTCGCGTTGTACATACATATGATGATACCATGCCTCATTAAATTACATGTAATATTAATTACATGTAATATCACGATTTAATTGCATTTGAAAAATTGATTTTACGGCCGATAGAAAGGCAACGAAACGAGATAAAAGATACACGCGTTTCGAATTATATTGAATTTACTTTTGGTATCTTTACTAATTTAACCATCAATCACGCCAATCGTGCAGTCAACGGATATCAACGCGTTAATTAACGTGTTAACAACTTGATTGTGATTGTGTATGATTGAAATGTAAAATGAATTTTAATTATGATGCAAAATAGCAGGGAGAACTGTGATCTATATATCATACAGGATGAGGCAAAACAACTATTACCATCCTGAATATCTTCGAAATACGAGGTCGGGAGAACAATTTATCTAACAGAATAGATATATACCAATGGTCATCACTTCGAACACTTTCTGTAAATATAATTTTCTCCATCTTCAACTAGCCGTTAACGAAAGATTCTTATTTTCTTAACAAAGGGATCCGAAATGGGAATCGAAACGTTTGTTATAACACCTAAGTTAATACCGATATAAAAATCTACTAAAATTCGCGCATCTCTAACTAGCGTGGAACATCCAGGTAGGAACATTATCATAACGTCAATGTGATGAAGAAAATGATTATAAAAAAATTCATTTTCCGATCATTCTCTCGTCATTTTGATGTCTTTTTGGCGTCACCGTCCATTTTCTATTCTACCTGGATAGCTTTAGTCTCGTCAATAATTTTCTCAGAGAGCCGTTATATTCGCTTATATATTCAAGGTAACATTAGGTAACATAGGTAAGAAATATCGTGTCTCACCCTGTATACAGTTGTTTTACCGGGGACTGATGATTTCGTTGCGCAGTCTGAGTCCGTATAGTTTCGACGTGTCGCCCTCGTGCATGGACGCTCCTCAGGTCACGCACGACACCATTCCGATCGGCGCTATACCGCTGTTGGCGAGCTCAAGTTCGGAATACCAGGACGCGGTGTCGCGCGTCGTGATGGGCGCGAATCAGGTGTACCACGACTTCATCAAGAGCGACGAGGGCAAAGGTTTCTCCGGGCAGATTTGCTTCGTAGGCGACTCGGTGGGCTCGATCCTGACCTACGACGCTCTGTGCAGAGCTACGCAGCATTCGCGGCACAGCAGCGAGAACAGCATACTGGAGACCAGCAATCAGAGCAACGAAAACGGCGGGAACGCCGAGGACGGCAGGCATCTCTCCGCGCCGTCCCCCAGGAGAAGATCTTCTGGCACCAGGTAGGCGGTTGCGTTTAGTCGAAGAATGGAGCTCGGTTATTCCAAAGAGGGAGAAAGAGAACGAGGTTATACGATGAAATTTCCTTCAAAATTTCAGCGACAACAAGCTGGACTTCGAAGTGGGTGATTTCTTCACGTTCGGCAGCCCGCTTGCTCTGGTTCTGGCTTACAGGAAGATCGCCGCGTCCGGCGACAAGAACAGTTTCATACCCAGGCCGTTGGTCAACCAGGTGTACAATCTGTTCCACCCGACGGATCCCGTGGCCGCGAGACTGGAGCCTCTGATCTCGGCAAGATTTTCGCTGATTCCGCCGATCAATATTGCGCGATATCAAAAATACCCGCTCGGCAATGGCCAGCCTTATCACTTGCGTAAGTCCTCGCGTGAGAGTCCATCGTAGCTGTAACGTGCGACGCATGAAGCGCGAGTCTTACGTGTTACGATTTCAGTGGAGACCATCCAGACGAACCCGCAGCTGTTCGCCGACGGACTGAACGTTCCCAATGTTCAACTGTCGCATTTAAGAAGGCTATCCGATATATCGCTTCAAAGTACAATGTCGGGCATTATCGACAGCGTTCCTCTGCAGGCGGTGTCCGCCCGTAAGTAGAAATCATCCGTCGACGTGGCTACTCTTGCGTTCGCACTTGTGGAATCCCCGCCATCATTTAATCGCTCTTACAACTTAGGAACTATCAATCCCAAGTGATTCTACGCCTGAAATTTATTTTGCGGTCAGAGTAACAATGGCGTATCAAACTCGCCATAGGCTATAGATGTTTTTATTTCTGGAGGAATTTCCTTCTCCGTCTGATACCTTTGTGTCCGTCTCAGTGACGCAGAAATGGTGGGGCACCAAGAGACTGGATTACGCACTCTATTGTCCAGAGGGTCTCGCGAATTTTCCTACGAACGCCTTGCCGCACCTCTTCCACGCTAGTTATTGGGAATCTTCGGACGTGATCGCGTTTATCCTGAGGCAACTGGGCAGATTCGACTTGCAATTGCTCGGCAATGAGGAGAAGGATCTCACTTGCTTCCGTCCAGGTCAACCCAGAGAGAAGTGGAATAAAAAGCGTACCTCCGTTAAACTTAAGGTATAGATATTTTCTTAGTTAAGCTTTAATATTAAGATTTTGGGAACCGGATGGCAAAATGTATTCAATCCGGCCTCATTTTGTTATTCACAATACTCAAAACGTGAGGGTAAGAATAGATATTGCTACTGTTGAATTTTTCTTATAGAACGTTGCTGCCAATCACAGAGCGAATGATGTCATCGTGAGGGAAGGTGCACCACAAGTACTAGTCGCTAGGTTCATGTACAGTCCTATTGATATGATAACTTTAACAGGTAAAAGATTTGAAATTCGAAGAAATTTACTTCTACTGTCACAATTCTTATTCTCTCTCCCTCTCTCTCTCTCTCTCTCTCTCTCTCTCTGTTACATTAAAATTTAATTTTTGCTTGATATAATAATTTCATCGACTTGAATTTGTTCTTTAATCGTGCTTGTTAACTGTAAGCATTATCACAAATAATAAAATATGATTAAAACGTTCCGTCGACGTACATATTTTACACCGAAATAAATATTTGCCTAGTAGTGTCGTTAAAAATATAACAACTAGAGCGATCCGACTGACTTGATTCGTTTTTCTGCCGCAGGTGAAAAGGTGGATATTCACATTATGCGAGATGCACCAGCAGGTGAGTGGACACACCTCTCTACCGAGGTGACCGACAAAAATGGTAGAATAATATACAAAATACCAGACGACAAAGCGCTAAGCTACGGGCTCTACCCGGTAAAGATGGTTGTAAGGTAACGCACCTCCTCCTCGTATTATCTTTAAGCAAACGCCGTTTGCACGTCGTAGTCAACGTAGATGCGACTAATAGGAGAAAGCATTGAATCTAGATACACGTTCGCAGGGGAGATCACACATCTGTAGATTTTTTCATGGCGGTGATACCCCCGAGAACCGAATGCGTGGTTTTCAGCATAGACGGCTCCTTCGCTGCCAGCAGATCGGTGAGCGGTAAGGATCCGAAAGTTTGGGCCGGTGCCGTCGATGTTGTGAGGTGACGTAGACGATACTTCCTACTTATTCGTATTCGTTCTTATTATTGTTTCGCTCTCGAAATAAGGTTCTCTCAGATGTTTCTTTTTCCTCGGTAAACACGCGAGCCAAACATATGTCGTTGTATTAACGAAGTTCATTGATGTCCACAGGCATTGGCAAGAACTGGGTTACCTCATTATCTACATTACCGCGAGGCCCGACATGCAACAGCAGACAGTGGTTTCCTGGTTGTCGCAGCATAATTTCCCCCACGGTCTCGTCTCGTTCGCCGACGGCCTGTCCAGAGATCCGCTCGCTCACAAAGCCGCGTACTTGAATAAGCTCGTGAAGGTACGCCGTGCGTAGCGCATCGCGATGGTTATTCCAATTATATGCTCACGCACACGAATCATCCTAATGGAAATTCAACCTCGTGGGTGTCCAGCCACGAGGTAGTAAATTGGTGTCTAACATTGCCAGCCGGTAACGTGACTCACTTATTTAGCAGCTAGATAACGACTAGATACACAAGTTAGTCGATAGCTGAACGAGAGGAGTTACAGTTATAAGATAAAAAAATCAGAACTAATCACCAGATACAGCTATGTGAGGCGTACTTTTGCTTTTCCAATTGAGTTATCGATTAAGTTGTTTCATCGTTCGTGCGTTTCAGGAACACGGCATGATAATCCACCAGGCGTACGGCAGCGAGAAGGACATTAGCGTGTATACTGCGATCAATCTGAAGCCGAGCCAGATCTTCATCATCGGCAAGGCGTCCAAGAGGCACCAGGCTTTGGCGACAATATTGCACGACGGCTACGCTGCTCACCTGAGCACGCTGCAGGCGCACGGGGGCTCGCGTCCCGCCCAGGGCAACGCGCGCATGGTGATCCCCAGGGGTCAGTTCGGCCTGCCAGGGCAGAACTCTTCCCTGCGTCGACGGAGGTGAGTTCGCGCGCGGCAATCGCGCGGTATCGCCACGAGCGACATTTTCCACGGCTTCACCGGGCACAGTCAAATATCGTTGTATCGCCGAATTTGATTTTGCTATCGTTCGTGACACACCGGAAGCGTCGTGATTATGCATCCCCATTGTGTCGTCAGTTGCGCCGCGTGGTCGCTCACTCACGTTGGTACCCTCGTTCTCCTGGCTCTTTTACTTTTCCAATAACTTTCTAGAAACGAACGTTGAAGAGGAAGATTTATCCGATGGTTAGAAATCATATTTCGAGCGAACGAGACGCTGTACTTTGAAATCTCGGAAGTGTGAAATGGTCGAAACAGTCCACGATCAATGGGGCTTTTTCTCCCGGCGAATTTCACGTTTCCGCGTGCGAAATTTTATCAGTCGAATTATCCGCGCGACACCGGTGCAACTGGCTCTCGAAGCTGCTACGAAGGAAAGATGCAGTCAGCGTGAGAGCAGAGGTTTATCGTCTTAATCCTTTGTTGCCTGACAACGCTTTCAAACGACTATGATTTTTCCCCGGAGAAACTTCCGCCGGTGTTATTGTTTAATTTCCTCTATTTTTTTATGAAGTTAACGATAGTTACGTTCGTCGTGTTGCCGGTTTAAAAGTTGTTAAGGGAAATCCGAGAGGACCCCGGTCTTCAGCGGAATGTCCAAAATCGACGCGTAAGACGACTTTAAGGCATCTTAAAGGACTCGGAAAGATAAAGTCTTAAAGTCGTCTTACGCGGTGATTTTTGGACATTCTGCTCACACCGGGGACATCCGATGAAATCTGGAAGTTCCAATTACTCGTCTCATCAATGTTCGACGCGTACATCCGGTTCTACAGCCTGCCGCGTACATTTCGGACTAATCAAAAGATTCGGCCGAAACAAGCGAATTTGAAGAAGAGACATATACAACAATCGTCCAATTTTGATATCCAATAGCGCCCCGCCGTTGCGGCAAATGGCTCTCGCCGTGCTATTCTTACGGTCAGGCAAGAAAGGCTTGAGCAAGGACACCCTGCGTGGCGATTGCGCGCGGGAATAGCCACAGCTCGCCGTGGCAAGTGTGTGTGTCCTCTGTGTGTGTGAAAACGAGCACCGGCTATGTTCCAGTAACGACACAGCGGTGAACTCCCCGGCGCGCAACAGCGTCTACTTAAAGCGGAAAATCTACCTTACTCACATCTAACACACGCCTATAATCTACGTACAATTTACTTACTCACATTGGTAATTATCTATAACCGTCTACTACTTACTCTACGGCGTAGGCGCCGGCTGTCCATCGGCAACGGTCCGATTTGCAAACCGACAGAGACAAACCACACAAATCGAAAGATATTCCATCGAATATCCTGCCAATATTACTTGTGATAATATACGGGAAAAAAGTGCGGGGGAATCAAGTGAACGTAATTTATTTATCTTCACCTATCATTTAATATTTTTGTCCATTTCAGTTTTCTTCAATTTCAGTTTTAACAGAATTTATATTTCGATGTCTTGTAGTAAATACCAACATTAACGCAGTGATATTTTAATTTGTAAATTAATTACAGGGTACAAGTAAATCGTTCTAAATTTAAGAAGGCATTTACTAGAATTATGCGATACTTATTTTTCATTGAAGAAATAACTGATAAATTAGTTCAACAAGTCGTTTCCTCTGGGCTTAAAAAGCAGCTGAAAGATCGCGTATCGAAGGGGAAGTCGGCGCCTACGCTCTTTGCTTTTCCTAAAACTTCTCGCATATGTCGCAGCGCGATCTTATCGGTAGAAAGCTCGTGTGAAATTAGTAGGAGTAAATTATTATCGTTAGAATCGAAATTGAATCTATTCCGCTATCTTAGCTCCTTCTGTGTCGTAGAAATTCAAGGCTTAACGTAAGCGCAAAATTCCGATTCGGGGATTATCGTGATTAGCGCGAAGTCCTTAAGTCGATGATGAGTCGCTTTTCCAGCTGACAGCTACGATCGAGTCTCTCTACCTTTAACGCGCGCTGCACCGGCCATGCCCTATGCTGTGTCTAACCAGTAAAATAGAGGAGCCACCCGACCGATATCGTTGACGAGTCTCTTGATTGCAGGTACCTGCTATGAGGATATGTCGCGTTGTCTCAGCGTAGTTAAATATCACTCTGTCTCTATCTTTCAATCGGCGAAAAAGCTGTTGTCGCCACCCTACGCTCGAAACTTATCGTTTGTCTATCGGCTAGAGTACATAGTGTCCAGGATTTGTGGTTTATCCGCTCTATGACCGTCTAGATACCGCCGGGCGATAGAGTTGTTTTCGTTATCCTCCCCGAAACGAACCGGTCTCACTTTAGCGACGAAGGTAAACTGCCGCTTCTCTATCTCTCTATATTTCTATTTATTCATTCACGTGCCGCTTGACAAATCTGTTAGATGAGTGTTTTGTGTTTACAAAACGCTAGATCCACCACCGATCGCTCGGGTCTCACGTTCCCTCCTCCTTACATAACAGAATTGGAGCTCCTTTCAAACGCGATTCAAATTGAAATGTAAAATGTCGATTCAAAATTTACATATCATGATTATCAGGATACTTTCGTCTAATTGCGATTGTAATTAACGTTATTTTCGTTAGCCTCTTAACGTTTGTTAATGTTTTTCATCTCGCGATTGAATTAAATTTTATTTTGGTTAATTTTTTTTTTCGATAAAAGAATTTTCCAATTTTAATTTACTGCATTAATTTAATTTCAGTCTAATTAAGCTTCGATTTACCTGACATAATTATTTTTTTTTTTTTACCGAGAACTTGTTACGTATTCAATTGAGCGTGAGTATCTCTCGTAGGATCTAGAACAGAAAGTTGTATTAGCGTTGAAATGATAAAAATGACAAGCGTGCTATTAACTTATCGTTAGAAAGTTAGTTATTATACACATAAAAGATAAAAACGTCAAATCAAGATTTATGATCTGATAAATGTACAAGCAAAAATATATAATCTTTTATAAATTCTACGTAATTATACTAAAAATATCATATTTTTGTTATTAAAGAATAATTTTTATGAATTGCGGGGGAATAATTTTCAGAATGAATTCGAAAATAATTTTTATGAATTAAGAGGAAAAATATTGAATAGCAAGAACGACCTCTTTAAACTGATACAATTCGCAGTACTTCCTATCCAATATTTTTTCCTCTTACTTCATCATTCTTATCTTTTTGACATCATCATGATTTTCCATTCCACTTGAGAGTTCGGTTTTCGCAGAATAATTCAACTCGAGCGATCGAACGATAGCAACGAGTGATCTTTCGTCCGATGATAGATCAGTTGCTGGAATTGCTTACGTCAATGAAAGAACGTGGCAGCACGAATGATGATCGCGAAAGAATTATATCATACACACACATGCACGATTATTAACATTATCACCGTTACATATGAATGCGCAAATTTTCGCAAAACGAACAAAAAAAAACCGACACGCGCGCTGACCTGGTGATCCCTATTAGAAAATCGCATTCTGGCCTTTTCATTATCCGTCCATGCGTCACATGATAGCTGTGCAACTATTATCATATATACACGTGTGACCATTATAATCTCTTGTCACTCTGTGCGGTTCTGGTTGGTTCACGATATTCCATCCATTCTTAGGTGGCGGAACCACGGGACGAAACGAAACGATAGCGTTTGAACGCTTATTGAGAAAGCGAAAGTGAACGTGACAAGAGCCGCCAATAAGATACCGAAATGTAAGGGAGCCATTTACATCAAATTACGACGTTTCTTTCGTAATGCGCTTGTAGAGGTCGATCGGTCGGTCGGACGAAAGGATGGTCGGTCGGTCGACCGATTAGAATTCACCCCCCCCCCCCCCCCCCCCCCCCCNTTTTGTTATGTCTAGAAAAGAGATCGTTCCACGGTTCCTTCTCGCTTGTCCACCTTTGTGGTTCTCTTCGTAGCGTTGGCAGCGAATTTTCGATTTCCCCCGCGAATTCATCGCGACAAGCGAAGTGATTTAGTGTGTTATTCTCGATTCGATCGAAAGACGCTTATCGAATCCGCCCGGGTTGCTTTTGTTAACACGTTGAATACCAAGTGGCCGATACTCGCACGCAAAAAGTAAATTCCGTTAACATAACTGACTTTCTCGTTGCCTGGGGGGAGTCAGAAAGATTCGACGAAATTCGGTTTGCGGAAAACCGCAGGATTCCTGTAGGTGGTTTCTGCTCGGCCGATTTCTCTCAATTGTCCTAACCGAGCGTCAAGGTAGCTGGTCCGTCGAAACTTTTCTCCAGGAATTCTTTTAAATTTTAGCTGCATATCGATGGAAATACTATCTATACTGTCTGTAAATTTAGAAAACGAAGACGTCAGAATTGCGCGTCTTTTGTTATTTACGGTGGAGAAAATGGAGCGCTCGCCAAGGCTATGCAGTGTTTACGCGTTGTCGAATTAACGACGGGGGCTTCGACAGCCCTCGGAATCGTTTTGCTTAGTTGGGCTTAGCGATAGCGCCGCAATCCCACGTCATCCGAGAAGATTTCAACAGATTCTTTTTTATGTGTGTATATCTGTATAAATTTTTAACGATCGTCTCGCTGTCATTTGCAGGGCGGACAGGCGTCTTTCGTCTCCCACATCTGATTCATCATTCATTAACGCTTTATGGAGATGTTTCTCGTCACGCTTTCCAGCAACACGATGTAAAACACGCCGCTTTCCCCGCGCTGTGCTGTTTTTCATTCATCCGCTTTCAATGGCGATCTGTTTTCACTCCGTTCGTTCAAGTGAATTGAATCGCAATGCGAAGCACACTATTCTATACAGGATGCGCGATGAGATATGCACAACGGGGAGGAGCAAGATGACTCTTCTCTCTATTTTTTTGAAACCTTGAGGTCAGAAATCTAAAACGTCAAAGCTCGATCGTTCGACTTCTTTCAAATCAATCGAGCTTATTCGGAAAAGTTAAGAGGATTTAACGAGTCTCCAAATATTCAATATATTTCTCTTTATCCCGTCAGATTTAATTTTAACCTTGAAGATATAATCCTGGGAATTTCTAATGGTGAAGATTGAAACATTGCGAATTACGATTTCCAACGAGGTGTTCCTTGAGGAAAAGAAAAAATTCTCTCTAAATCGACGAACATCTCTCCGTTGTTTCATATATCCTCCGTCGCATCCTGTAGACGTCTGTTGATATTATCTGTATATAGGGTGTCGAAAGAAGATGTGTTTTAGCAGAAATAATTGCAATGACAACGACACAACAGAAGTGAATAATGTGCATTGACAAACGCAAGTGAAATTACTAATTGTTTTCAGCCTGAATGTGATAGAGGAGAAACGCAGAATGCATTATTGCGCTTTCATCCGAATGTGACAAACGGATAAGAAAGACATCACCGCCGCTTATTGCACACGTACAACAGAAGCGAATTTGGTGGCCGGGAAGGGAAATCGTTTGGTCGTCGTTTCTATGATCTATGAGTTTTCAAGCGGATTTCCAGCTCGATGTTTTTTCTTTTTTTTTTTAATTTATCATCGTTCGTATCTGCCGTATATTTTTCTATTGTTCTTTACGTAGTAGAAGTTTCTTCCTCAGGATATTCGTGATCACACAGAGATTTCTACGATTCTCCAGGATCGGCTTACAGTTCGCTTCTATTTTGCACAATCGATAGACCTTGATTAGACGTGTGAATAGTTGGAAGAATGCAACATGTGATGTTCCCCTTAAGAATCGCATTTTGCGTGTTGTCATTTGCCAGACTGGCTCGATGGTGATACGTCGAGTGATGCCGGCGATGAAATGTTTATCGAGATGACTCCGAGGACTCGACTCGTAATCCTTTTCTGAAGTCCGTTGAAGGATGAAAATATAAAATTTACGGTCTCAACGACAGCGCGAGAATGAAGAATGCGTTTGCAGTCGCAAATTTTATACGATGTTACAATCGTACGAAAAATAAGATACAATTCGAGATTATGTTATACAATACTGAACATAATTTCGATACTTTATCTTCAAATCAAATTTATTTATCGAGTCGATTCAAACTATTAAGTTCCCCGATAGGCAAATTGTGGAAAAACTGCGCAATAATGGCATCATGAATTGACGAGAAATTTCCCCATGATTGCGGCTAGGACAATTCATTGATTTCAATATTTCAAAGCAAAATCACGATGCAAAATATTTTTCACGATGTAATGCAGCGATGTAATTTCGTTGCGCAATTTCTCCAGTGTTTTACCATCGGGATTGGATTAAAAAGGAAAAAGGGTTATCGGCCAACGTTCTCGCCGGACATCTCGAGGAGGGGATTTGCTGACTGATTGATTAATCGATTACCGACAGCTCTTTTAGGACGACGAAGCGTGCGATCTCGCAGCCACCCTTAGGCAAGGCGTCCTTCCCGTTGGAGCGATCTACGAGCGTGGGACCGCCGGCCACGTCGGCGGCAGCGGCCTCGCAGTCGACGGCGCCGGAGAAGCTCTGACGATTTGCGCGTTGCCGCTCGTTCTTCGAGTCCCGGCGGTAACTCGCGAAGAAAGGACACTTGGTTTCGTATACACACGAAAGATCGTATCTCCCTCTTCGTTTCGTAGATCCTCGTTGCGACGGCCGTCTCTTCTCTCGTTAGACTCTCGCGTCGTCCTACCGTGGATCGCACGATCGCAAGCGGCGTATTCGTAATTTCAGTGCGTCGACTCCTCGTAGTAGCCCTTAGTCCACACTCTCCCGTAGTTCCTCGACGCCGTATACGTCGTTCCTTTACACGTACTTCACGCGGACACACCCTCCGTCTTGCGGATCCTCGATCTCGCGTCGGATCCCCCCGCGTCGCGGATCTCTCTCGCTCGGACTTGTGGTATCGCGGGATTCCCTTTCGTTCCGCCTTGACTTGGTCCTCACTTCCTCGTTTGTGTTCCCCGTATCACGGAGTCTTGGCTTTTGAGGATTTTAAGCGGCGCCTTTCGAAGAGGAATCCCAGACGCGGAGAGGAATTACCGCGAAGAATCTTGCCGCGCTTGTTAAATGCACAACTATACATATATTGTTTAAATGATACGCGTGTGATATAATTTGTTATATAATATTTATATATACACGGTGTTCCGTTACTGCAACTACTACTACCGTGACACCCGTGAATGACAGATTCACAGGGGCATTTTTTTTTCAGTCCAGATAAACAGTCGTAAAATTAACATTGACAAAATCACGAGGGGAGGTTGGAAAGGAAGGTTTTATATCAAGTGAAATTTGCGACTGTTTATTGATTGTTCGAGTAAAAGGGAAGTGTTCGGACAGTTTTACAAGTGTGCTGAATCAATCACTAGTGTTATTTTGTGGATATATCTCTTCCCTTGAAAGCACAACGCAAGGAATCTTGACATGCGTTTTCTCGCTTCCCGACGTCGTTAAACAAGACCAGTCATAGCGAGTACTCGGAAGCTTTAAGTAAACATGTTATTAATACACCTACCGAATATTTGTTTTATTTTGAATATTTTTCTCCCAGTGTATCGCCAAAATCCGGTCTGTCAGATGAATCTGATACCTGATCGCGCGAATCCTTAACAGTCGATCGAGTCATTTTCTTAAACGCTTTCCATTGTAGTCTCAATATCCTCGTATTAGGATTTTCGTTTTAAGATGCCCCCAGAAATCTGCCGTTCACGAGTATCGTGATGAAATATTTTATATTGTAGTTGCGCATTAATAATTGCGACGAAATTCTCATCTGCCATTCCTCTCTTTCAGCATTTTACATCCGCACTGATCGACGTAATGACACTTCCCATACAAAGACTAGACCGAAAAAAGTTCCTTACTCGATTTCGCGGATCCTGCATCATGTGGATTCCCGATTCTGCATTTTCCTGGGTCTTCAGTTTCGCGAATCCTTGTACAGCTCCGATTACACGGCTCTTTCCGTTACACACGCGAATCCACCACCACCCCTTCCTCCCTGTATTATCCCTATATCGTTATTCAGGAATTGACTTCCGCTGTGTATGTACATATACTCAAGGTTTTTCACTCGTATACTTTGCGTCATTTTGATACGACGAGACAAGGGCAAACAACCGGGCGGCAAGTATCTCATCTTACGTTGTAAGCTTACCTAGTTCTTTCTACTTTTAAGTGTGTTCTTCCTCTCTCTCTCGATTCGATACACGCCGACATCCGCGCGAATTACGCAAAGATGCATGAATCGTTGGCGGAGAACTTCGTTTGGCGGAACGATGCGCCGAGAGAACGAAAAACTTGTTAAAACTGTTACCTGAGTCTACCCGTTGTTATCAATAAGGAGAAGTAACGTAACGTTATCTGTGACACGTATACATAAAATACACGAACACCCACACACACACACACACATACATACATACACAATCATGTGTAAGCGACGCTTAGAGGTAATTAGCGTGTAAGAAGATCTGTTAGCACTCTACTCATTGCCAAAACGTTCTAGAGAAACGTAATACGTAATGCTCTGCAAGGTCCGCGCCGAGTTATCCTTCTCGGGGCTACTTCTTCGCACGTAATACTCATATCGCGGGGGCAGAAGGAGAGGTTCTCCGTGTAATTTTGTAAGTGAAAGTGACAGTGCATTTATTTACAATCGTTAACTCCCGAAGTTAACAGTACCATTAACAACACCAATTTTGACGGTGTTCTTTCGAATGATTATCTTTAAATTTTCTTTCCTCTTTTATTCGAGCTCTCTCTTTCCGTGACAGTATTTCTGGAACGCCTCCCGACGATAACACGCGTATCAAGAAGTGTTTTGTATGTTTACTCGCGAAGAAGGATCGGATCGTGTGTGAGTCATTCTTATGTTAGACGAAGCATCGAAATATTTAGGAGACGAGTGGTACAAAAAAGCTACTTCCTTCTTGTTACGTAGACGCGTAAAAAAAGTAGCGGACGATGTAAATAACGTTAGATGTTGTGTAAATAATCACGTTAATCCCGTGGAGAATATTAGAGAGAGAGAGAGAGAGAGAGAGAGAGAGAGATCATCTTGATACGACTAGCTATTATTAGGTGCTTCGTCGACAATAGTGTGATGAGATAAATGCGCGGACTCGGAGCTGAGACGAAGGTGCCGAAGGTTGATTAGTCGGTAAGTCGAGATCATACGAGGTGAAAACTCCTAATACTTTGATCTTTTGTCCCTGAGAATCAAGATTTCTACGAATATCGAGGAACATTTAACACTTCGTCGGGGAAGTCGAGAAGCAAACGAGGGATCAATTATTCGTCCCGGCTCCGAATTACGCCGATCGGAAAAGGAGGGGTGACACATAATCGACGGTGTCTCATTACGCTTAAATCTATCACAATTGATGTTAGGAAACAGAAAATCTTTCCTAAAGGGCGCGATTCGATAATATACGGTGTCCCGAGTCACACATCGGCGAAGAGAAATCTCACGCGGCGAAATCCTTTTCTCCGACAGAGATGTCTGTCTCTACTCATCGACGTGTCTATTTTTCACGGTTGTACCGCATTTTCAGCATCGCGAGGTACATCCTATTTTTTTACATCTCTTATATCGGAATCATCGAGTCCTGGACTATAAATCATTCTTCCAACTCGTATCTATATTTAGATAAATAACCGCGCGTATATTTGTATTGTCTCGCATCTTTATCGAGTTAGTCAGAAAGTTCAGTTCGATTTTCAATAAATGACGTCACACACACACACACACACACACACACACACACACACACACACACACACACACACACACACACAAATATATATATATATATATACATATATATATAATATAAGCAATGCTGATAATATCTCTATGCATTATATACCGTTGCGGAGATGTTTCTATTGAAGGCAATCAAGTTAAATTTGAGAAGAAAACCGAACTTTTTGACTGTCGAAAAGATATCGGGAGGGCGTAGGATTAAATTCGTCATTGTCCCCACAAATTGGCAAGTATCGATCCTGATTGCCGAGAAATATGCAGATAAATTTCTCGGTTTGCACCTCCGAAGCGAATGTGCGAGCGAGAGGCGTAATGTAGGGACACCTTGTATATGACAGAATCAAGCGCAAAGGTGACGGAGGTTAATTTTACAAGTGGAATGTCAATTGATACGTCAGTGGTCGCGGACATAATCGATCGGAGTATCGTGACCGAATGATCAGGAATGCTGTCAGCGACTGTCACTAAGTCACACGTAACGGCGTGGGTAGCGCGATTGTCGCTTCCGCGCTGAGCAGGATTTTCTATTTGCGTCTGAATCGCGAAATCCGCTCTCTCGATACGGGTTCCGCCTCGGCGATCCTCCGCGGTCTCGTCGCACACCACGCTCCCGATAATCTCCCGATCCTTGAACACGAGGAGAAGCATTACGTATTGCTCAAAAACGCTATATATTAGCTGTGGCGCTTGCATTAAGCAAGTTAACATAATATCATTAAACATTGACTGTCTGCCCGTATCGTTGTAATATGGCACGAGAATAGCTCTATATACAGGACGTTTACTACATCTAAATAGAGAGGAGATATATAAAGAGATACAAAAGAGAGAAATAACATATACATAATATACTACGACTAAATCGCGGAAATTTATGGAGGTACACACGGAGTAATACATACACGCATGTGTACATACACAATAATATGTATATATGTATTCCTACGAAGTGTTCGCGGAGTCCGCACAGCCGGAGGAAAATCCATTATTTTCCAACTCGCCTCCGTCGAGTCTTCGTCGTCGACGGCGATGGGATTCACACGCACAGTCGTCGCCGTGTTTCTCGGAAAATTCTGAGAGGTCACGTTCACGAGGGGATCCTCCGGGACTCCGATCTCGACGATGAGAATCGTCCCGAAAATGCGAGCAGCGATAGTGAAATTTTTAATTTAAGGCCCTTTGCTCCAAGGAGTATTTACTTGCCGACATTGCCGTACTTGTGGCCGATGTCACTCGCTAGTGTAACTACAAGGATAGATCGGAAGTGTTCCCCACCGATTTTGGTGGGCTAACGAAATCAGTGAGGGACATTTCCGATCGTTTCCTTGTAAGAATCTTTACTTCAAGCTAGATCGTGATCACGTTGATTGCTTATAGCTGGCGAGAGAGAACGCTCGGAAGTATTTCTCACTCTGATTTCGACGGGCGTCGGATATGCTGTGAAATCAAAAAATACAAGAGAGAGTGATTACACAGAAAAAAATCGTATCAATTCAAGACTCGTGTTCTCATATATAAATAGAAACGTATAAATTTATATAAAGATAAAACATATATTTAACATTGAACAACGCATTTCCATAACGATTATGTGAAACTTATTCTTTTTTTCTCTATCCGTCAGTATTTTCTTCAATGCAACAAACCTCTGTTTATTATTTCGTATTTAGTTCAGTTTATTATTTGAGTAACAAGAATATGATATTTTTAATAGAATTACGTAGAATTTCTCCAAGTAAAAGTCGAGATTTTCACATGAAATTTTCATATAAAATTATAGTATTGTTACACTCGCGCGGAGAAATAAAACAAGACGATGTTAAGTGGGAAACAACTTTAACTATATATTTGCTATTTACAAGAAAGCACGCGTAACTCGCAGACTCAAGCTCTCTCTCTCTCTCGCGAGAGACCGATGCGCACGTGACGATTCGATCACCCCAGAGAGAATCTCTCAAACCTGTTTTTTATCGATCAACGCTGATTATATATTGCTTATGACTCATTGTGAAAAGAATCAGCTGTACGTTCAGAGCGCTAAAAGCGCGGGTATCAAGACGCGGGCGTAACAGTATATTCTTACTTAATATGTAAGAGTCTTGAGTTGATGTTAATTTTTGTCCGTGTAGTTGCCGTGTAATTTTTAACTGATCCGCATCCAAAAGCCGCCGAGTCGCCGGGAGAAACTCACGGACGCTTCCTTGTGGAATTTAATTAGTCACGAAAACTGAAGGTGAATTAACATACAGTATTTATCGAAGGCTACTTAATGGCTAATCGATTAGGACGATGAGGATAATCAATTGTAATGATAAGGATGACTTAGTGACGTGTAGCTTGTTAGTGTCTGTTGTCGCTGCGATCCTTCGTCAAAGAAGTGTAGACTTTTCTAAGAGACTTAGAAGAAATATATATATATATATATACATGACGATGAACTGAACGGTCTTGCAAATGGCACGCGCGACTTGGCGGACACTCCGTAGATATATAAGGCGACTGCAAGAGATATTTTACTTGTATACTATATGGACGCGAATGTGGAATCACTATACAAACCGGTAATGAGAGTTATATTTTTGTTAGCGCAACTTAAAGTGACAAGTATTGTAATAAACCAACCGGAAGAGTCATTGTTTTATATTACGCGCTCTCGCTCTAGTGTGTAACAATTGTTTTACACACACACACACACACACACACACACACACACACACACACACNCACACACACACACACACACACACACACACACACACACACACACACACACACACACACACACACACACACACACACACACACACACACACACACACACACACACACACACACACACACAAATAATAATGTTGACAACTGGTTCGAGAAAGAGAAATCCTCCGATCGAGCCCGCCACTCCTCGCGGCGATACAACCGTTTCTTTTCCTAGGTAAGAGGGATAAAGGAGATGACGCTTAGCGGAGAAAATTGTATTTCACCTCCTTCATTGGATATTAATAGATGGTAAATGATCATTGTGGTTTAATTGTGCATTCGATCATTACTCCCTTCTCAGTCGTCATTTTGCATAAAAAGGTAAGGTCCTATTCAACTTGTTGTCCTATTTGAAAATGTAAGGTGCGTTTCACGTGTATCGTTAACGATTGCCGCTAACAGTTTAAGGATGTATTGCCCGTATCTCGAGACGGAAAAAATTATGAAAAAAATTACAAATTAATCTCACATTGCACTTAAAAGTGATACTAAAAGTCCGACAGTAATTCGGAGCCTGGATCAAAAGTTATTCCACTTTAAAGGAGGTTCTGAGATGAAGTAAGCATAAGTCAATACATCTATGAATGTGTATTTGACAGCTCACTGAAGTTGTCACCTCGAGAGAATTTTCAACAATCACCGGATCCCCAAAAGAATCTGAAAATGCCGTGTAACACCAAGTTCGTTTGGTTGTTTTCATTAGAAACCGCTAACCATAGCGACTTTGACGGAAAGAGGCGAAAAGAAATGGATATCGCGTCAGCGAGTATAAATTCTACTTACGCGACGGTTAGTCGGTTCCCGGTCTTTGATAAAAGCAGTCACAGTTTTTCGTGTCTTCTAATTATTCAAGTGCATTTTTGCTTCTTTCTCGACATCTCTGTGTCTCTTAGAGAATGTCAGTTCTTGCAAAATTTCAGCTCAGTTAACTCCGATTATGAATTATTAACTCTGATTATGAAAATATGAAAGTGAGAAACGATTAAGATCACCTTAATTAAACCTTAACGATCACCTTAAACGATTAAGATCACCTTAATCGTTTCTCACTTTCATATTTTCATAATCAGAGTTAATAATTCATAATCGGAGTTAACTGAGCTGAAATTTTGTGTCAAAATTTATCCGTGAATGACCTGCCATTTATTATCCATTTTGGTGAACAATATCTCCGACCACCGGCTTTGAGTGGTGACGTAGATCACTCATCTTCATCGAGCTGTATATATCTTTTTATTCTCCCAAGGCGACGTAACCTGCCGAAAATATTCGATCTTCGTAAGTCCATCTTTACCTTTCGTAAACTAGTTAACATCTAAAAAGTTTACTTGGTTTGCAAAATGATGTGAATTTTTTTGTTTACATTAATTTAAATCACACGTGTACGATGGCTCGTGTACTTATTCAAAGACACCCAGTATAAGCGTCTTTTACAGACATAAATAGAATAAATAAGAAGTCAAGGTAATCTAGTTCACTAGTTGTGCCTGCAGAAACACTTTATTTTTTTATCAAGCAATACATTTGCATTTTAACGCGATGTTAGAAGTTCACTCCGAATCTTTTTAATCGTAAAGTGACACTCGTGAAGTGAAAATCGAACTGTAAGTAAATTATTACTCACTGATCGGTATCATCCCATTCTCCTCTAATAATTAACAAAAATGGAACGTTTCAATAATCACATGAATTAAGATCTTTGGGACAATTTCAGATTCCCGTTCCTGTTTGTTTAAAACAATTTTAACAGTTGAAAAATAAACGATATCATACATATGTAACATGATTAAGTTAGAAATGATCACTATTGAAGAAGCAATGGAGGTAACAGGAAGAGACGAGCAACTCTTCCAAGAGATGTTCGATAAATTTCGGCTATGTTTGCAACAGCAACTTCATCTCCCACAAGATTTACGTTAAAAAATTTAAACCATTTTTATTAATTTCTCACATATAGCGTTCAAGTTTATAAAATATATACTAATATAATTAAACGATTTTGTTAGCAGTTATCTTTCAAAAATAGCTCCCGTGTAACTATAATATAATAATGCGTATTATATTGTCTTTTGCCGAAAACGGACGTCGATTATTATTTATACACAATCATTAACATTTTTATAGTCAAAGAAATTATCTTGCCAGTGGAAAATTATAATATTGATAGAGGAATCTGGGGTATACAGGAATTGGAGTATAATGGGATACGGTCGTAACTTGTTGCAGAGATGTTGTTGGATTAAATGTTTCGTAATAATTACTGATCAATGTCTTTTACTGCGTGCTGTTATCAGTTGTCATGTTATTTTTAGTTGAAAGTTGCTACAAATTATGAAATACATTTGCCGTGCTCTTCGGAACTGAATTGTATTTTCTTTGATACATTTGTATAAGATAAATGATGATAAAATATTGTTTTTTATCACCGTAAATATATTTACGTTATTAAACGACCTTTTCTTATCATTTTAGTAAAGAATCCGTACAAATATCGATTATTCGTCCCTTTAAACTACACTTCCGCTATAAAATTTGCGTTTTCCTTATAGGGGAAATTAATTCCGTCCTTTTAAATTATTCTTCCGCTATATGTATCAACTGAAATAGTAACAGTGAATACAATGTGTTTTAACATATTGTGATAGTAATGCGTAATTGCACATCTTTGCAAAGATGTCGGACAATCGGTCACGGTGCATTCTCTTAACTTCAAAATTCAATTAGGAAAAAGCCAAGAGCCGTTTGGACTCCCTTTACACTTTTCGTAATTTACTTCCAGAGATTTTCGTCGATTACGATCCGCTGGGCGAGAATAATGTTTAAATTCACAAAAACATGTAGGTGTAAATTATATGTCATCGAAATATCTTCGTGTCTTGATCTTAATATTTTATATTCGAAAATGACGTGATCAGAATTAATTATTATAATTTGTAATGTGATATTTTAATAAATAAATAACTAATATTATGTTTTGTTACTATAAATCGATATTAAGATTATAAAGCGATATAGCCGTTACAAATGACGTAGTGAAGTGTTACAAGTATTTTTTAGTAATAACTTGATATCGGCGTTTTTTTTCGGTAGCAACTGCAATGGTAACGAAATTACCATGTTACGGTGTTTTATTTTTCTATATTTGCAAAACGCAATGACAAAAATTTTTTATCAATTTTATCAATTTTGTTGGTTTCATTCAATACATTTCTGCGAAAAATATTTAAAGTATCTAAATATATCAGTGATAAATCCGCATGACTTATTCGGAATTCGTTGAACATTCCGAAAATTGGAAATCGATTGACACTTTAAGAATATTTTATGGGTTTATAGGTGATGTATGTTGTGGCAGTTGGATATTCCAATATATTACATACAATATGTACAGAAATGTGGATAGTTATATATGGTGTTAAAATAATTAAATGAGAGTTGTATTAAGAGGGAACATGTAGATCATCGGTAATAAAAGTTTTCTTGTAAGCTTATTTTTTTCTTAATGCAATGTCTTTTAAAAATGTATCTTTTAACGCATCAGTTACGCGTAACTTTTAAATTTTTAATTTCGGTAGTTATCCAAAGTGGTTCTAATTTTATTGCTCGTGAGGGTAGAGGAGGAGGAGGAATGCGTTTATGAGAGACCGATGTTACGAGTAAAGCGAAGTCTGCAACGTCAGTCGAGTTTAGTTGAATCCTAGTCGTAGTCAAGATCTTTCACTATGTAACCATGAGCTGCTAATTGGCTTGTTTACGACAGACATTTTATGAGCCTGTTTATAATAACAAACACATTATATTTGCAAATTTTTATGCCGTTATCGTAGAATTGAGCGCGAGCGTGACGCAACAGACAGCACACCGGTCTACTGTGCTTAGCGATCCCGGATTCGATCCCGGTAAAAACCAAAGTATTTACGCTCGTGTCTCCTCTCGAAAACAAGTAGCAACTTATCGAGAGTATCTTTGCCATGAACGCCTCTCTAAAAATCTACCGTTCGGAACCGGCGTTAAACTGTAGGGCCCATATGCCTGTGTATAATCAGCGTGCGCACCACAGACATATGAGAGAGGTCATCACGCCTCGAATACGAGGCAATAGGACTCCTCCTGCATCGTAGAATTATTACTGGATATATGTCTTATAAAAATATTTTTAGCTTCACTTGATAATTTGGAGTTATTTTTTTAAATTATATCCTTTATCTGCTAAAAGTGGTTCTGTACTCCAGTAAAAGTGGCTCTGTACTGTGGTTCTGTAACCTGCTAAAAATGGATAAGACTCCGAGATATAACTTATTCCATTTTGCTCTGTCTGACTTTTTTATCTATCGGAATCTCATGTTATGTTTCGGTTTTCCGCCGTTGAATTAACGGGGGCGTATTTCATTAGTTACACACTTGGTTACACCACGTTACACGTGGCGACTTGTTGACTCGGAGAGCATTCCGTTATTCGCTATAGTAATTTAGAGGAGCATGAGACAGATCATGACAAATTATTATTATCTCTGTTCCGCAATATGATAATCAATATTTACCGCTCGCGTTCATTATCTTGTTAAAAATCTACGTTATACGTCAGTTTGAAGAAATTTTGCTTCAAAATAGTCGCAAATACAGCGTGTCAAATATCATGTAAGTATTGTAACATTTTTAATACGTATATTTACAAACAACACTTTCTTTTTTTTTGTGGTATCAGAAACGTGCTTGTAGTTGTGAAAGAAATGTTTAATTCTTATTTCATTTCTTTTTAAAAATATATATTGTATAACTCTTATTCTTTCTCTTTCTTTTTTAATGCGATTGAGCAAGCAAATTCGAATTTTAGTATAAATCTTTTTAATATTTCATTTAGTTCATACAAGATATAGTGGGAGAAATACGAAAGCGTTTGTTTTTTTTTTGAAGGATGGTTTCACCTGTTCAAAATGTTTTTTAGACCCAAACGATAATTTCTAAATTGACTTTTAATATTATTTACACAATTTACATTTATGCCAAGTTTCATTAAAATCAGAATTTTGTGGTTCACGAGGTGTCCTTATTAGTTTACATTAAACGTGGTTAACTCTTAACTTACATATATATATACATTAAACATGGTTAACTCTTAACTTATATATATATATATATTATATATATATACACATACATAATTAATTATATTCAAATGGATTAAATTTAATTTTTTAATTTTTCTTACGCGGGATATAAAATAATTCATCAACACTAAAGTTATTCCTGGCTGTTTATAATATAAAATAAGAAAAATAAAAAATAATGCCCGCAGATTTGTTTTCTTTCCGAGCGCTAAATGTGTTCTTTTTTTATATGAAATCCTGAGCATTTCACTCGCGTCTTGTCGCTTGGTACTCATTCGCATCGCATGTGATTATTTGCTCGTCTTCGTTAATTAATATTTGAAAATTTTATACGGTTTGCACAATGATAATGGATTTTTTTGTTCACATTGACATGTGTACAGTTGCTCTTGTATTTATCCACAGACACCCTATATATAAGTTCAATATTTCAAGAGTAGATTTTATCGCTTAAAATATATCGATAAGAACTCAAGATAAAGGTTATCCACGAATGTCATGTGTGTTTAGCGCGCAATATATATGTGTCTCAAAAATGTCGACGTTTAGTAACACTCTGCAAATACTGCAATTCATTTAATAACGAAGTGACAGTGAAGTGAAAATCGTGAGATCGTGAAGTTGAACTAATTTATAAAAGAGTATACTAATGTAATTTTTATTTATTAATAACATTTTGTAGCCATTTTAAGGTGTTATAGTTATAATTATTATTTATAACACGAAAAGATAGAATCATTAAGTGCAAATGTCTGCGTTTTAAAACAGAGGATGTTTAAATAAATCTAATAAGTTCTCAGATACACGATAAAAAGTAAACATTTACCAGCCAATACGAGCTAGCATAGGTCATCGTGATGCGTGATGAATAATTAAACTTTAATTCTTATGTAAAGCACAAGCTTGTACAAAATATTAATTTCGTCGTTGCTGGTGTTTCAATCCTCTTTAACGATTGAAGCAAATAAGAACTACATATCGCATTTTTATAATTAGTTAACCACAATTTGGGGAATATACAGAAAACTTTGTCATACTTTGCATAATACCACCGAAAAACGTAGAAGTCGGTGCCTCCGTGCATGATCCGTTTAGTCCATATAGTTAAAAAATATTAATTTCGTTCGGACTTTCAAAAAATACTGTCAAAGAAGGATCGTTAATATATCCTTAATATATTCGTTTTGCCTTTTAAAAAAATGAAAAGACTTATTGGCTAACCAGATAGACAGATATATAGATATAGCAGTAAATGGAGATGGATATATTGATGTCACATCAAATGTCAAAATAACATTCAAAAAATATTTTCTGCATCGTTTTTAAAATATTTTAACAACGTGCAGAAAAATTATATTACGAAATAATGTTTTTAAAATATATATGTAATATTATTAAAGAAACGTTGAAAAAATAGACATAAAGTCAACATTTCTAAACGTTAATTTAATATTTCTTGCTTACTGGGAATGTAGTGCAAATAATTTAGCATGAATAAATGTGCCGACGCTTCTTTCGCAATGATTCTTATATCAGAAAAAGACTAAGCAAACTTTTTCGTAACAGCTCAGCCGTGAACAAGCTAAGATAGCGGTGTTTCCCAGAATTCAATTTAATTGCAGTAAAAGAAACCAGTATTACTACTGACCGGTATTACCCCATTTTCCTCAGGCAAATAGAACGTTAAATTCAATAATCATCGTAAATTAATATGTTTTGAACAATTTTTCAGATTCTTGTTTAAAATAATTTCAACAATTGAAGAATAAACGGTATTATGGACGTGATTAAGTTAGAAACGATCACTATTAAAGAAGCAATAGAGGTAGCAGGAGGAGACGAGCAGCTCTATCAAGAGATGCTCGATAAATTTCGGCAATGGCTGCAACAGCAATCTCACCTCCCACAAGGTTTGCGTTTAAAAATTTCAATCATTTTTATTCATTTCTTACACGTAGCGTTCAACTTGACAAAATATATGTAAACAAATTTGCTAGCAATTACCTTTCAAAAATAGCTCCTGTGCAACTATACTAATGCGTATTATTTTGTCTTTTATCGAACACGGACGTCGATTATTATTTATACACAATCATTAATAACTTTTATAGTCGAAGAAATTATCTCATTAGACTTAGTAGGAAATTATAATGTTGCTGGTGGAAAATTATAATATTGATAAGGGAACTTGCGGCATAATGGGACTACAGGGTATAATGGAATAAGGTCAATAACTTTTTTGCAAAGATGCCTGCCGTGGAATTAAATGTTTCTTGTAATAATTGCCGATAGGATGCTTCTTATCGCGTGCTGTTATCAGTTGTCATATTATTTTTACTATTGGCGTTTACTGAATTATCACAGATGACATGTAATTCAGCTACTTACTTTGTTATTTTCTATTGTAATATGTCGACTGAAATGGTAACGGTGAATGCAATACTTTAAAATACTGTAATAATGCATAATTATATATTTTATGCAGAAATTTCGGACAATCGATTACGGTACACTCTTTTATCTTCGAAATTCAATTTTGAAAAAGCTAAGAGACGTTTGGACTTGATATATACTCTTCGTAATTTACTTCCTGAGATTTTTGACGACTATGATCCGTTGAGCAAGAATATTACTCGAATTCACAAAAGCGTGTAAGTGTAAATGATATGTTATTGAAATATCTTCGTGTCTTAATCTTAATATTTTATATTCGAAAATTATTATCAAAAGTGACGTAATCAGAATTAATTATTATAATTTAATGGAATATTCATAGATAAATATAATATTATATTTTATTAATGTAAATAGATATTAACGCATTCTCGCGTTTTATAAGATTTTTATTTAGATGCAATTATACATTTAATAGAAAATAATTAAGAGTAATATTTTATGTACAATATAAATCAATAGAACTGTTGCAGAATAATTACTATTTTGTTAATATCTTTATGAAATCAATTTCTTGCGTTTGTGCTAAATATGTTTTCAGGAATATATGTTCGTTTCAGGCAGTGGGTACCTTTACCAACATTAACTCCGGAAAAGTATAGAGTCTCTTGTTTTAAATTGCTCCCCGATGAGGAATCCTTTCATTTGCATGATATATTGAGGTACGTACAAATTAGACAAACATGTCATATCATACTGATACTTTCAAAATAGTGAAATTTGAATCCTCGAATACTTCCTGTGTACTTCCTCGCTATATTGCCGCTATCAAAAGTTTGTACCAACGTTAAACTAGAAAAATGTTACATTTGAGTTTATTTCTGAGATATTTTTATTGAAAAATTTTAATTAACGTGAAAACTCCAGATAAGCTAAGCAATAGATAGACGGCTTCAGATCCTGAATAATTTTTTCAAAGTTTGATGAGAAAATTAGTCGAAATTGTAACAAGTAGTTATTTTCTTAGTATTAGTAATGGTAATAAATTACTTTCTAATAATAACGCTAGCAATGAATCTATCCGATGTTGTAGATATGCGTTGATGACATTAGACATACGTGCAAAGGAGGACACAGTTAATTCTGAAATTATTATTGCCGATTATACTCATCTTACTTTGGGTCATGTATTAAAATATACGCCAAGCGTATTAAAAAAAGTGGACCTCTGTATGGTACGTAATTATATTCATTTTGCTAGCTGAGCATGTATCTAATTACAATATCTAGATATTTGTTCTTTATCTTTTTCTATAACTAGTTACATTTTTCATTTCAGTAACTGTCCTTGTAATTAGATCTATTTTATCATGTATCTGTATCCACACTTAATATTTTACAGAAACAGATATAATTTTGGTAACTTCAAATGTTCCTTTTCAGCAAGAGACAAAGTCGTTTTATTTGCTAGCATCTAGTCATATTTTCCTTTCAGCATTTATATCTAATTATTTAAAAAAATATATATTTATTACAACACTGCATACACTATATATTATAATTTAGATTATTTAATAATTGTTTAAAATGTGTTCAGGAGGCGTACGGCATGAGATTCAAAGTATTGTATGCGATAAACGCACCGCCTGTTTTCGAACAAATGTTGGCGCTTATAAAAAAATTTTTGAAACCAAAACTTTTTGGTAGAGTAAGTACAGAAAATATTTCTATAAAAATTTAATTCGCATATTATAATTTTCATTTTATTACATGATTGCGCTACAACAGAAACAACTTGTAATTTTTAAGTAAAACTGTATAGTTTTAACCAGACGATATGTTTAGATACAAATCGTCACAACCGGGATAGAATCGTTATATAACGATTTGCCGAGGTCTATTTTACCAGCGGATTATGGCGGTTATGCGCCATCATTGGATACTCTAACAGGTAAATAATTGATATTAAGAACACGTAGATTTATTAACGATTTCGCGGATTTAATGTCTAGATTGTGAAAAGTCAAATCTCTCGCAAAATAGAAGTATGATTACATTTTTCGCCTAGTATCTTCTTTTCGTGGAAAATTTCGCCCGTCCCCAATATGTACAAACGGCAATATTTATTTTTATAACATAAAAATTTGTTAATATTTAAAACTTGAAAATATAAATGTTCATTATTCGGTGACATGGGGAAAAATAGCTCAACATTTTTCTAATTTTATTTTGACCTTATTCTATTTCAGACATGTGGCGGGCGAAACTAATGGAACAAAGGGACTGGTTACTGGATCAGAATAAACTTAAGGTTAACGAGTCTCTCCGTGTTGATTCCGTGATAAATCCGGATGACTTGTTCGGAGTTTCTGGAACTTTCCGAAAGTTGGACATCGATTGACACTTTATGAACATTTTATGGGTTTCTAGGTGATATATATTGTGGCAGTTACGTATTACGATACATATTACGCAAAATATGGATATTGCATATAATGTTAAAATATCTTAAGCGATTTTATATATAAGGGAACATGCATGTAGGTCGTCGGGAATAAACATTTTCTTGCAAGCTAATTTTTCTTCTTTAATGCAAGGTTCTTTAAACATATTTCTTTTAATATATAACTTATGCATAACTTTTTATTCATTATCTTTATAGATTTTATTAATTATCTTAGAGTTCTAATTTAGGTGTTTCCCGAGATGGGGATGGAGAGTACGGTAGGGGATAGAGGGGAATAAATTTATAAGAGTCTGATATTACAAATAAGGACTTTCGCACATAAATTGTTTGGACGGTTATTTACAGGGTAACGTAAACGTTGCGTGTCATCTACTGAGAAATTACCGGACATCGATATTATAATTTAACGCGCACGTTTTATCGACACTGATGGCGCTTTGCGCATACAAGAATGTAGAACCGTGACCTTTCTCATTCCTCTCTCTGCCAGTCGCGACGTGTATTCCGAAGGGGATACTTTTACTGACACTCTGTGATTACATTTAAATTAAAATGGCAGATCTTGTATTAACGGAGGACGAATTAATGCAGAAACACAAGAGAGAACGGAAGGAACTGCAAGGTATACGAATCATTGATAACAAAGCTTGTCCTCGTCAGACAGCCTTGGTTTTGACGTTTTTCCGTTGAAGTTTGCAATCTTAATTAATTTTTAATTTAACGATTTAAAATTTTCACGACACGCGCACTGTCAGATGTTTCTTCCTTCATCGTAGCGCAAATACAAATTTTGAAGAAGTCAATCTGCAAAGGCGACAAGAAGAAGAAGAAAGAGGTTATGGAGGAAGTGGGCCGTTTAGAGGAGAGTCTGGAGAAACGTCACACGGAGGAGTTGAACGCATGGAGATTGGCTCGTGTTAAATTGGACGACAAGGAAGAGGCAGAACTCGCAGACATGAGCGAGGAAATCAGCACGGATAACAATTGCTTGGAACAGCCTGTACAAAGGATCTCCAAAGCTCAGAAAAGAAGGGAGAAGAAGGCGATCGCAGAGAGGGAGCGCAATCAGAGAATCATTGAACAGGAGGCGCTCAACGTGTTTGGTAAAAGGAACGTGGAGATGGAAGCTATAAAGAAGATTCTCTCCGAGCGTGGTTTAATGGTCTATGAAATTCCCAGCGATGGCCATTGGTAAACTTTTTATTTCTCTTCGACGTTTGTAGCTAGAGAAGAAAAAGAAAGAAACAAGAAACTCTCCGTACAATGATCTAGATGCATGACTTGCGACTTATACATTTTATTCTGTACATACTGTGTATGTAAATAGCTGTTACATCTGCAAACTTTCGCAGTTTATACAACGCAGTTGCTCATCAACTTAAGGTGAATGGGGAGGCGCCCCTTAGCCTGCATGATCTCAGAATGAAGACTGCTGATTATTTGAGAGAAAATATGAATGACTTTTTACCATTTCTGTCCAATCCCGATTCTGAGGACTTATTGACACCGGAGGAGTTTGAGAAGTATTGCAACGATGTGGCCAAGACGAGTACCTGGGGCGGCGCAGTCGAGGTAAATAAAAAAAAAATATATATGTCGCGGACACTATCCAACAAAAAAACACTGTGTCACACAATTGAACACAGTGCACAGGGGATGCTTAATGCGGCTGTGTCAACTTGTGTCGATGTGTTTCTTGTTAATAAACAATCCGCAAAGAAATTTGATTAGTGATGCGAATTAATGAGAACAGTAATCAATCTGTATAAAATTTTCTTTGCTTGTCATGCAGCTTCAAGTACTATCGTGTATACTAAAAAGTCCGATCGAGGTTATACAAGCTACAGGGACTCCCTACATCATCGGAGACCAGTACACCAATGGTAAAAAAGTAACAGTGACCTATCATCGTCACATGTACGAGCTTGGTGCTCACTACAATTCTGTCACGAAACACGTGCCGGATGAGGAGAGCTGATAAAGGTCTTCGATTAGACTCGATTTTACATGATCCTTCAAGCTGTCTTCAAGTCTTATTATCGAATGGCAAATTAATCGCGCGTTTCGATTTGCGACGGTATTTTTTACCAGTCGGTAGTCTTAATTTATTCTGTGTGGAAAGTGCATACCCATAAGTTTCCAGACAGTATAAAGATATTTTTATCGAGATATACATTGAGGACTGTTGAATGAGGACAAAAAGCTGCCAGCAGAATATTCTATCTTCCGACGAGATTTGCATTTCTAAACTTTACAATTATTGTGATGATTAACCGGTAATATTTGCAAGGGGAATCCCTTAGATATATATGTATATATCGCTTGATACTGAACTGACCATTAAAAGGGGATAAAAATGTTGAGCATATTGCACACATTGTCTACGGGCTAGAGATGTCGGGAAAATTGCAATTGACGATTGAATTTTTATCGAAGACGAACCTAAATGTGTCAGTCCTTGGTGACGGTCACGCACACACACATGTTCGAAGAATCCTTTTTTACGGGCATCGGGTCAAGCTAGATACATATCAGTGACTATCAATAAAATGTATTTCCTTTGGTCGTATTTTAACCAAGTTTGCCGGAACCCTCGCGTTCACAGCTGAACGTGACTGTCTAGCTCCGAAAGTTCCGCCTAATTTAAAGAACGAATCCTTTATAGAGATCTCGATATAGGATATATATCTTCGTCGTGTATTCAGTACTTGGAACATACGACCCCATCCTAAGGCTTTGCGCACGTCGAAGGGAATGCATGGGTTTATCATACCAAAGCTTAGGATTACGTTAATTGACTAACGGGAGTACGCATATTTCAAGAGCGTGTGTATTCGATACTGACTAGCGGACTGTCTGAGCATTTGTCACATGACGTTCCACGTTGCGACCTTCCTACTGGGACGAACGAGCCTCGAACTGTCGCGTTCAGCGCTCAATGTGAGAACACGAATTTTGCCATCGGTTAGATACCTACTCAACCGAGTACACAACACGCGTACGAGTCGTTATGAGCTAAAATATCCTCATGAGTTAGACATAAGTTGCTTTTCGGACTCCTGTGTTATAAAATTATTAAATTATTAAAATTTTGTATAGGATTATATTTATTTTTCATGTGGATAATATATATATATATATATATATATATATATATATATATATATAT
>NW_014558496.1:331472-337589 GCF_001313825.1 Dinoponera quadriceps
ATATATATATATATATATATATATATATATATATATATCTCAGACAATATAAAAGATGCTGCCAGCAAATTATGCAAGTACTTATTAAGATTTCACGTTTTCGGCTCACGCTCGGAAAGAGCCGACGTACGAGTGTGTATGTGTGTGTTTTGTTCTATTGCGCATACTCGCATGTCTCCTGTTCACGTGGCAAGTCTTTTCGAGATACCGAACGTCTGTCAAATATTTCTGCGCCTATGAAGAACCTTCAGTGTACGTAGTATCAGGGTCGCCCCCTTCCCCCCGCGCGAAATGTCTTGTTCTTTCTCTCTCTTGTGGCTATCGGTGGATTCTCAATTCTCCACGGATCTTCGTGTCACTCCGATTCACATTTTGCAATGAGTGAAGTGTTTTTTCAACTTTTCTACGTGACGTCTGAAACTGTCGAATTTATCGATAACGTTCTCCCAAGTTGGAAGAAAAGGACGGATAACTCGGCGGAAACTGTTGATCGTCGCGGCAACGTATCCTTATCATAATCTGAGTGTCAGCCTGGATTATACGTAATCTCGAAATAATCTTGAACGGTTTTTATACCCGTGTGATACAGCGATATAAAAGAGGGAGAGAGGGGGAAACAAGAGCGGTTCATAATTCTAAAAGACGCGGGACACTAATATCGGTGTGTGTATGTGTGTGTTGTGTGTGTGGGTGAGAGAGATGCTGTTGTCAAATGTTCTTGCGATTTTGTAAATAATCGATCGTGTAATCGATATGTTGTAGTTACCGGATATCAAATAAATTATGATACACGTGAGGAACTGTTGTTAACCGAATTTAAAAAACTTTATTTCTCTGGGAAAAACCGGGTTATATCCAGTGAGAGAAAGGAAAATTCTTACACTACGGTAAGAAAAAGTGCGTCACATTATTATTAAATAAATAACATCGCTTCTCCACCGTCTTACGTCTCGCCACTGACATTCGGCGCATTGTCATCCTCGATGACATCTTTGATTCTATTTGGGTTCTCATCGGGCTTCATGTGGGGAAAGAGCAGCACCTCCTACAAAGATATCGATAAGATATCGTTCTCCTGTCGTTCTTCCTCGATCAACTTTTGATATTCTCTCACAGATCATTTCGGTTATGCAAAGAGACGGGCGATTTAAAATTGTTGATTTTCTTTCACGGCCATTTTTTTAGAGTGATAGAGAGCGTGCATCTACATTGTAAATACTTACCTTAATATTGTTCGAGTCGGTGAGGAACATTGTTAGGCGATCAATACCCATGCCCCAGCCAGCCGTCGGCGGCAGGCCGTACTCCAGAGCAGTGCAGAAAGTCTCGTCGACCATCTGTGCCTCCTCATCGCCGGCTGCTTTATCTTTCGCCTGTTGCTCGAACCTGTGCACGTATTTTCGAGTGTTTATAATTCATCAGACAATTGTCAAACGAAACGGTTCGCTTGGAATTACATTGTCGTGACGCTTTTCGGGGTGTCTATTCAAGAAGCCCGTAAAGAAAAATCCCCGAGAATCCCCTGACTTTCCAGGAGTTTGTTGAAATTTTCAGATTAAATGAAGGCATTTAAAAATGTATCTTGCAAATGAACATATATTTATTCTGCAAAGTCTCCAATACTTGACGTTTTAATATTTTCCATAAAATACTTGGATATTAGGCGAGTTTATAAATATTACCTAAATTCGATTGATACTCTTCGTGTTGAATTAACTTTCTAGTAGTATTATCAGGGACCAATTTCACCTTAAAACGCTGCGAACGCGTTGTTGGGTCAGCATGATTGCAAACTTTGCACTACCTTTCTCTTTGAACGAACGGATCGTTCAATTCGGTGTACGCATTGCAAATCTCCTTCTTCATGACGAACAGTTCGAACCGTTCCGTGAGGCCTTCCTCGGAACGATGCCACTTGGCTAACGGAGACATCGCTTGTGGATGATCTATGATATACGTGGGATTGACACACTTCTCCTCGATAAATTCTCCAACGAGCTGCAACCAAGATCAGGATGTAGCACACGCCAGATGCAATGCATTTGCAAAGAGAAATATTGGAAATAATGTTCCACTTACAATCCTTTGCAAATCACAGACATTTCTTCTTTTTTTTTACTATATAGCTTCAATATATAATATATTGGCCTTGATTGCCAAATGAAGACTCGGAATCATCGTCTACCGTCAGAATTGCCGAACAAAGGTTGACCCCGAAAGCAAGTTCTCTCGAACCTAAGTCTTACCTTGTCTAACAATCTTGCAGACGTCCTGGGAAGAGGGCATTCGATGTCGTGCTTCATGCAAAGATCATTCAGGAACTTGGTCGCTTCCGGTGTGTTGAGCTGGTCGGCTTTCGGCAGTTTAACTTGGAGGGCCTCCTCCAACGTCTTCATCATCGAAATGCGCTTGAAAGGTGGCGTGAAGTCGATCTCTACCTCCTCACCCTCCGGCCCATCGGGATGGTAGACTATCTTGTAAGTGCCGTGGATCGTCTTCACCATGCCGGACACTAAGTCCTCCGTGATGACCATCAGGTCGTTGTAATCCGCGTACGCCATGTAGAACTCGCAGGTGGTGAACTCGGGATTGTGGGTCATGTCGATGCCCTCGTTCCTGAACTGCCTGCCGATCTCGTACACTCTGTCGATCCCACCGACGACTAACATCTATCAAACGTTTATGCGTAACTATGTTTCACAGATTTTCTATGCTTTCTATACTCAAGTCTTATGAATGACTACAAGTTTTATGAAGAAATGTTAAAAACTTATTACCTTGTGATACAACTCCGGAGCGATCCTCATGTAGAGATCCATACTGAGCTCGTTGTGGTGGGTGATGAAGGGTTTAGCGGTGGCACCTCCGGCGATCATATTCATCATAGGCGTCTCGACCTCCAGGAAGCCTAGTTTATCCAGAAAACTGCGTACGTAGGCGATTATCTTGGCGCGTGTGTAGAAAATCTGCCGGACTCGGTTGTTTAAAATGAGGTCCAGGTATCGTTGCCGATATCTTGTCTCCTGATTGCGTACAGAAATACTTTTCAATCTTGTACACGTAATTGTATCCGCATATATCACGCACACTGTGTATCGTACCTAAGAGTCGTATATCGTGTAATATTTTTCTGCGAAATTAGATCTTACTTTGTCCTTCAGACCGAAATGGAGATGCGGCAGCATGTGCAGGCACGGACTTAGGAGAGTAATAGAGTGCGGCATGATGGAGAATTCGCCCTTCTTGCTCTTCCCCGGATTGCCGACGACGCCTATGATGTCGCCTCTCCTGATCTTGGTGATATCCGTCGCGAACTTCTCCCCGTCTTTGTAATTCCTCGCATTGGCCATCACTTGCACCTTGACGCCTTCTCCTCGGAGATCGAAGAAGATCAACTTGGCACCGGCCCCGCGAATGGAGTGGACGCGCCCGGCGATACTGTGCACCTCATTCACGATCGTTTCTCCGTCCTTCACGACATTGCTGAATTTCTCGATGAATGTTTCTAGGGAGGTCGACACATGGAACTTATGCGGATAAGGTTGTTCGTTGTTAGCTTTGAGCTGACTGACCGTCGATGTCCGGAGCTTGAAGTATTCCTAAGAAATGGAAAATTTATTCTTATTTTCCAAATGAAAGGATCTCGGTTCTTTGCACGATATTCTCACAAAATTCGTGTTCACGAAGAATGCGAATAAACGCAGAAGAATCGAAGTTCTCTATATAAAAATTGTCAATACAATCCTACACTTATATCCTAAACGACTCATGACGAAGTTATTTACATTTGGGCCGATCTCTTCCTCGACATCGTTCTTCTTCTCGGCGTCCTTCGCTTGTTCCTTAACCACCGTTGCCTTAGCCTCCTTCTCGGCCTTCTCCTTGGCCTTCTGCTCCGCCTTCAGACGTCTCTTCAGCTCACTGTAATCGGAAGGTCCCTTCAATCATTCTCCCAGCTGTGCAACTCGCGCACCGAAGAATATCGAGTGAGTCGAGTTACGCACGTCGACGTGGAGCGGCGACGTAGGGGCGTCTGACGCAATCTTGCCTCGTGACCTAACAGCCACGTTCGTGCGAACGGCTGCGCGAAAATAGCGCGAGCTTTGATCAAATTACCGAGCATGACCGCGGCGCGTTCGTTCGAGTTTCAATCACTTCGCGAGATACCGGTTACCTGGGAAGAAAAAAAGTGCGTGTCCGGGGAGCAACGTGGGAGCAGCACGTGGTGCGCGGCGAGCCGATGTTACATGTCCTCGCGGACTACGTCGGAAGTGGTGGTGAAGCCACGCGTTAAAAGTCTCCGGAGCGTCGTGGACTTGGATAACCTCTTATTGCCAGCGCGACCGTGCGGTAATCACGGCGTCGAACGTTCTACTCACTTTTTCGACAGCTTCTCGTCCGTGGTGTCTGCCATGTTGGTAAAACGGCGTTGGAAGGAGCCGGCAGTGCCAGCGAGCACTAAACTATAGCGACACTTGGTCTGTTCTTTTTTCCAGACGCACTTGGTTGAATTCGTACGATAAGTTAGTACGAGACAAATATATTTTGTCTCGCTCGAACTTATTGCACCGATTGCCGCTAAAAGGAACGACTGGAACGTAAGCGCAAGTGAGACGAGAGAGATAGTCTTGCGTAATTGTTAAGGAAGGAATTTCGTGCTCGCGAGATTCGTGTGATACATTGCATAACTTCGAATTATTATTAAAATGTAGTAAGCTTTAAGCTTTAAGAAATCGACCAATCATAACCGAATATGAGAAGAATAGTCATTGGGGATGCGTCGTACGATGAGTTCGGAGAATACGCCGATTGGCTGCCGGATAGAGAATTCCTAGAGTCCCTAACATTTCCTCTAGATGTAATACCATCTTCAATGAGCGAACATCGATGTTTTTTCATACATCAATGATTTCGCCCATCTCTACGTTCGAGCGATACCAAAGTTGCGTTCGGGAACACACGCGCAATGTGAGGAGGACCTTTCGGGTTCCGTCGTTTTTCGTATACCAACCTGAAAGCAACGTATTTGCCGCATACACTTCCGAATCTCACGTCGATCAAGCTGCGGCTGCGAGGCCGCAGATGTTCGCACGAATTTACAGTCGTTGCTACTCGCCAAAGCGTGAATATAATAAACTCGATGAACACAGGTGAGTAATTCGCAAGCGAGCGCGATTTACTTCGAAATCGCCCGTTGTTTTTCGCAAGGAAAATCAATGAAGTGAATCTCTTCATTCTCCGAGATTCGAATTTCAACGTATATGAAGAAAGAATTTTGGCTCAATCTATCTGAACGAACCAAACGTGTTTTCTCTTTGAAGGAGACGGAATTTCTGGTTATAACAACTGAATTTGGGGTTCGTGAGAATTAAGAATTCCGCTTCCTTCAGCCGAGACGTGTTTGGGTTTGTTCGTTGCCACTCCGGGTGGGACAGAAAATCACGATAACCTCGAAATGATGAGAAAATATTTATAATAATAACTCATTTTTCTATCATGATTCGATTGCTTTCTCGTCATTTTGACGCCATTTTGACTACTACTTTCTCTCCTTTAAATCGTATTCGATCGAACGTCCCCCTGTAAACCTCTCCGATGTTCAATCGTCGGAAAACTATCGACAGGCTCGGAGGCAATCGGCGATCTCGGCCGCCGAATTATGTGATCCGAGCGATAGCAATTGCGGGGACATGTTGATGCGCGTTCGGATTTAATAATAAATAGTTCAGCCGCGCACGACATTTTTCAGGCCGGGTTCGAATCGGCCGCCTTTATCGGCGAGCACGTCGTCATAGCGACGTCGATTTGTTGGCGAGGATTCCGAACAGAGTTGTGGCGAGACAGAGAGAAAGAGAGAGAAAGAGTGAGAGATAAGAGAGAATCGTGTCTCTCTCGAGAATCGCGATGGACGGTTGTTTCGGTCCGCAGAATTTAGAGGCGCTTCGAAATTTGATCTGCCCGCCGGAGGATGATTCCGACGCCGAGGACGATCTACCACAGGCGGGCGCGAAAAAGTTGGGTGAGTTTGGCGCTCGCAACTGATCCGTTATGGAAATGTGAATACCGAATTTTGTTGAAAGCCGCTCGTTTCTGCGCTCGCGGCAACCAATTCCCCCC